>NC_068445.1:40296255-40601255 GCF_023373465.1 Oncorhynchus keta | reverse complement strand
GACACTCCTACTCAGATCCAGGAGATGTTTGACGATGTCTCCTACGATAAGGTTAGACTCCCATTCTATCAATCTATCAATCAATCAACCAAGGTCTGACTCCTGTCCAGTCTATTCACTTCATGCTGACTATCCATCAGACCTAGTTTCAAATACTTAACTGAAATGGAACCAATAGAAGAGCCCCAAAAGTGCAAACCCCCTTCACCTGAAACTCTAGACATGCTAAAACAAACACTCAAAATACTAGAAAGATTTAAAATATGATTTGAACATAGGTTTGCTATCTCCTCTGAAAGTACTCCAGTCTAGTCAGTGAGTTGATTTCTGTGAATTCATGTGTTATTGTTTTTCCAGGGGGCGTGTATTCTGAACATGCTGAGAGACTTCCTGACCCCAGAGGCGTTTAAGATTGGTATTGTCCGTTACCTCAGACGTTACAGCTATCAGAATACTGTCAACAGCCATCTGTGGGAGAGCCTCACTAACGTGAGTGTGTATACAGCTACCTGAGCTTCATACCCTTTTCATACTACTGAGTCGAACCCAATCAAGCCAATAATGTGTGTGTCTTAACAGATCTGCCAGTCAGATGATCTGGATGAGGGCAGACTGAAAGATGATGGGTTCTGTTCTCAGGAAAAGGCCCAGTCTGGAGCTCCTGTAAGTCACAACACACCAGCAAACCCCTCCTACACACTGTCACAGTCAACACACTGTCACAGTCAACACACTGTCACAGTCAACCCACTGTCACAGTCAACACACTCCACAGTCAACACACTCCACAGTCAACACACTTTCACAGTCAACCCACTGTAACAGTCAACACACTGCAACAGTGCACACTAACAGTCAACACACTTTCACAGTCAACCCACTGTAACAGTCAACACACTGCAACAGTGCACACTAACAGTCAACACACTGTAACAGTCAACACACTGTAACAGTCAACACACTTTCACAGTCAACCCACTGTAACAGTGTGCACACTAACAGTCAACACACTTTCACAGTCAACCCACTGTAACAGTCAACACACTGTAACTGTCAACACTGTAACAGTCAACACTTTCACAGTCAACCCACTGTAACAGTCAACACACTGTAACAGTGCACACTAACAGTCAACACACTGTAACAGTCAACACACCAACAGTCAACACACTTTATCAGTCAACACACTTTATCAGTCAACACACTACAACAGTCAACACACACCAACAGTCAACACACCAACAGTCAACACACTTTATCAGTCAACACACTTTATCAGTCAACACACTACAACAGTCAACACACTGTAACAGTTAATGTCTTGTGGTGTTCATGTCCTGTGGGGTAATGTATCCTGTCCTGTGTCCTTCCTGGCTTGCTGTAGAAGTGGTACTCAGGTGACTGTGTCTGTGTGAGTGTGTTTGTGTTGTAGAAGTGGTACTCAGTTGACTGTGTGTGTGTGTTTGTGTTGTAGAAGTGGTACTCAGGTGACTGTGTGTGTGTGTGTGTTTGTGTTGTAGAAGTGGTACTCAGGTGACTGTGTGTGTGTGTTTGTGTTGTAGAAGTGGTACTCAGGTGACTGTGTCTGAGCGTTTGTGTTGTAGAAGTGGTACTCAGTTGACTGTGTCTGAGCGTGTGAGTTTGTGTTGTAGAAGTGGTACTCAGTTGACTGTGTCTGAGCGTGGGAGTTTGTGTTGTAGAAGTGGTACTCAGTTGACTGTGTCTGTGCGTTTGTGTTGTAGAAGTGGTACTCAGTTGACTGTGTCTGAGCGTGTGAGTTTGTGTTGTAGAAGTGGTACTCAGTTGACTGTGTCTGAGCGTGTGAGTTTGTGTTGTTGAAGTGGTACTCAGTTGACTGTGTCTGAGCGTGGGAGTTTGTGTTGTAGAAGTGGTACTCAGTTGACTGTGTCTGTGCGTTTGTGTTGTAGAAGTGGTACTCAGTTGACTGTGTCTGAGCGTGTGAGTTTGTGTTGTAGAAGTGGTACTCAGTTGACTGTGTCTGTGCGTTTGTGTTGTAGAAGTGGTACTCAGTTGACTGTGTCTGAGCGTGTGAGTTTGTGTTGTAGAAGTGGTACTCAGTTGACTGTGTCTGTGCGTTTGTGTTGTAGAAGTGGTACTCAGGCGATCAGCTGGACGTGAGGGCCATCATGGACACGTGGACGCTGCAGGAGGGGTTTCCCCTGGTCACTGTAGAGGTCAGGGGTCGCCAGGTCAGACTCAGCCAGGAGAGATACCTCAAGACCGACGATCCCTCACAGACACACGGGTAAGATAATTCCCAGTCCTTTCCCATTTCCTGGTTTTATTGAACAGATGTCAGTGAGAGAGAATGTGTCCGAGGGCAGTGAGAGAGAATGTGTCCGAGGGCAGTGAGAGAGAATGTGTCCGAGGGCAGTGAGAGAGAATGTGTCCGAGGGCAGTGAGAGAGAATGTGTCCGAGGGCAGTGAGAGAGAATGTGTCCGAGGGCAGTGAGAGAGAATGTGTCCGAGGGCAGTGAGAGAGAATGTGTCCGAGGGCAGTGAGAGAGAATGTGTCCGAGGGCAGTGAGAGAGAATGTGTCCGAGGGCAGTGAGAGAGAATGTGTCCGAGGGCAGTGAGAGAGAATGTGTCCGAGGGCAGTGAGAGAGAATGTGTCCGAGGGCAGTGAGAGAGAATGTGTCCGAGGGCAGTGAGAGAGAATGTGTCCGAGGGCAGTGAGAGAGAATGTGTCCGAGGGCAGTGAGAGAGAATGTGTCCGAGGGCAGTGAGAGAGAATGTGTCCGAGGGCAGTGAGAGAGAATGTGTCCGAGGGCAGTGAGAGAGAATGTGTCCGAGGGCAGTGAGAGAGAATGTGTCCGAGGGCAGTGAGAGAGAATGTGTCAGAGGGCAGTGAGAGAGAATGTGTCCGAGGGCAGTAGGGAGGATTTGAACCCTCTTTGACTGTGCAGTTGGAACTATATATCCAGGAAACATCATAGTTTCATTTCCTTTGTAGAGATGGTAGTTCAGGCTTGGTAATTAAGGTGTAAGGTGAATAACCAAGTCATTCAATATTAACTCCTGACAACCCCCCACATGCAGCTTCCTGTGGCAGGTTCCTCTGACCTACATCACCAGCAGCTCCAGCACAGTGCATCGCTTCCTGCTCAAGACCAGGACAGGTAGGCGTCTCTGTCTGGGGTTTGTGACCTAACAGTTCTAGCATTAGTCTCGCCTGGTAACAGTATAGTTACAGTATACTAACTAACTACGTCCCCCTCTAGACGTGCTGTACCTACCAGAGGAGGTGGAGTGGGTCAAGTTTAACGTGGATATGAGTGGTTACTACATGGTCCATTACGAGGGGGAAGGCTGGCGTTCTCTGACCTCCCTGCTGCTGACCAATCACAGGGCTCTGAGCTCCAACGACCGCGCCTCCCTCATAAACAATGCCTTCCAATTGGTCAGGTCAGTCTGTCAACATAGTGTATAATATTGTAAAATTTTGGTTTTTTCAATGTCGTTTTTTTATGTATACTGCTCAAAAATATAAATGCAACAATCAACAATTTCAAAGATTTTACTGAGTTGCAGTTCATATGAGGAAATACATTTATTTCAATTAACTGATTAGGCCCTAATCTATGTATTTCACATGACTGGGCAGGGGCGTAGCCATGGGTGGGCCTGGAAGGGCATAGGCCCACCCACTTGAGAGCCAGGCCCAGCCAATGGGAATGAGTTTTTCTCCACAAAAGGGCTTTATTACAGACAGAAATAGTCCTCAGTTTCATCAGCTCTCCGGGGGGCTGGTCCGCAGGTGAAAAAGCTGTATGTGGAGGCTCTGGGCCGGTGTGGTTACACGTGGTCTGAGGTTGTGAGGCTGGTTGAACGTACTACCAAATTCTCTAAAACAACATTGGAGGTGGCTTATTGTAGAGAAATTAACATTCAATTATCTGGCGACAGCTCTAGTGGACATTCCTGCAGTCAGCATGTCAATTGCACATTCCCTCACAACTTGAGAGATCTGTGTCATTGTGTTATGTGACAAATCTGCGTATTTTAGAGTGGCCTTTTATTGTCCATGTATAATGATCATGGTGTTTCATCAGCTTCTTGATATGCCACCTGTCAGGTGGATGAATGATCTTGGCAAAGGAGAAATGCTCACTAACAGGGATGTAAACTAATGTGTGCACAACATTTGAGAGAATACATTTTTTTGTGCGTATGGAACATTTCTGGGATCTTTTATTTCAGCTCATGAAACATGGGACCAACACTTTACATGTTGCGTTTATATTTTTGTTCAGTGTATTTATGTATGTCAAATTGTTGTGTTTAAGAGAGTTACTCCAATTTTTTTTAAACAAACTCTTCCACATTTTTTAAAAATGTCTTGATTGGTTAGAATGGGCAAGGTACCGGCGACCGTATTACCGCCTGTTACTGTAATTTAAATATACCAATGTGTTTTCATTAATTGAATTCCCTTAATCTATTTTATGAGAATTTGTAAAATTCTTGGTTGCATAAAATAGACGGAGACCAGTCTTATCAATAATAGGTAACAGAATTTATTCTCGGAGCGCGCTGCCACGTTACCACGAGCAACAGTTAATATACAATAACATGACGTCATTTCATTGCTTAACAGAATCCCTCTCGACCGGGACAAAGGGAACTTTAAAAGTTCATTCTGACCCCCCCAGCACATACACAGGACACACAACACAACTGTGTTCATTCTGACCCCCCCAGCACATACACAGGACACACAACACAACTGAGTTCATTCTGACCCCCCCAGCACATACACAGGACACACAACACAACTGAGTTCATTCTGACCCCCCCAGCACATACACAGGACACACAACACAACTGAGTTCATTCTGACCCCCCTAGCACATACACAGGACACACAACACAACTGAGTTCATTCTGACCCCCCCAGCACATACACAGGACACACAACACAACTGAGTTCATTCTGACCCCCCCAGCACATACACAGGACACACAACACAACTGTGTTAACTTTTGACCCCTCAACATTATCGATCACCACTTAGCTGACAGTTCTAATTAACAGAAAACCTAGGAATGCACTCACTGCCTTACCTAAAACACCCCAGAGCTCAGTTTCGTCGGTCCAACCATAGGTTAACTACATTATCTGTTTACTTAATCCACAACCCATTCGTTTCTGCCTAGTTGGAATGGTGTTCATTAACTTTAATTACTCCTTGTCCGTGTCACACAATCCCTTCTTATGAACTCATATTGTTAATCAGATATAATAAAACAGAGTATAAGTTTGACTTAGTTACAGTTCCATTTGAAATGATTTGTTCAGTCATTTAACCATAATTTTCCTAACACCGCCACACCCGGCAGTCACGAATCATGACTGCAGTCACATTCCACATGGCCGTTGAGTCACGGTAACTAACTCCAAAATTGCACTCTGATGCCGCTGATGGTCGTTAGTAGCCTACCAAACTTGCTAACGGCCTGATACTCGGCGCTCTATTTTCCCTGTAATCAATCCAAATACTATTGAGAATCTAATCAAACTCTACATGACAGCCCTGGCATTCAGTTTGAGCAGACTGTTGCATAGCGAGAGCCAGCTCCTCATAGCTGGTTGATGCAGGGAATGAACCAAGGCAAGAAACAGCGCATGCATATCATAGTCGCAGGCATCACGATGTATCCTAGCCCATAGACCTATATGTATCCTAGCCCATAGACCTATATGTATCCTAGCCCATAGACCTATATGTATCCTAGCCCATAGACCTATATGTATCCTAGCCCATAGACCTATATGTATCCTAGCCCATAGACCTATATGTATCCTAGCCCATAGACCTATATGTATCCTAGCCCATAGACCTATATGTATCCTAGCCCATAGACCTATATGTATCCTAGCCCATAGACCTATATGTATCCTAGCCCATAGACCTATATGTATCCTAGCCCATAGACCTATATGTATCCTAGCCCATAGACCTATATGTATCCTAGCCCATAGACCTATATGTTTTGATAAGGTTTGTATCACAAATAAAGTGGCCAAATAATTCTAAGCATAGCCTATAGGCATAGGACCCCTGGAACAGGGTTGTAGAGCACATAGCCTATAGGCATAGGACCCCTGGAACAGGGTTGTAGAGCACATAGCCTATAGGCATAGGACCCCTGGAACAGGGTTGTAGAGCACATAGCCTATAGGCATAGGACCCCTGGAACAGGGTTGTAGAGCACATAGCCTATAGGCATAGGACCCCTGGAACAGGGTTGTAGAGCACATAGCCTATAGGCATAGGACCCCTGGAACAGGGTTGTAGAGCACATAGCCTATAGGCATAGGACCCCTGGAACAGGGTTGTAGAGCACATAGCCTATAGGCATAGGACCCCTGGAACAGGGTTGTAGAGCACATAGCCTACAGAGTCGGAACAGGGTTGGAGAGCGCACATAGCCTACAGAGTCGGAACAGGGTTGGAGAGCACATAGCCTACAAGGTTGGAGAGCACATAGCCTACAGAGTCGGAACAGGGTTGGAGAGCACATAGCCTACAGAGTCAGAACAGGGTTGGAGAGCACATAGCCTACAGGGTTGGAGAGCACATAGCCTACAGCTTTGTAGGTTTGACGTGCCACTATTTAAAAGAGGTCACACTTTCTAACACTGCTATATTTATTGTTCAATTCTTAACATGAAGCACATTTAATCTGCTTTACAACCTGTGCAGCCTACCTGGCATATTAAAAACATAACCGCGGTGTGTGTGTAGCCTACCTGGCATATTAAAACGTAACCGCGGTGTGTGTGTGTAGCCTACCTGGCATATTAAAACGTAACCGCAGTGTGTGTGTGAATGAGAGACTGATGGAGTGTGTGCAGCCTACCTGGCATATTAAAACGTAACCGCGGTGTGTGTGTGTGAATGAGAGACTGATGGAGTGTGTGCAGCCTACCTGGCATATTAAAACGTAACCACGGTGTGTGTTGAATGAGAGACTGATGGAGTGTGTGCAGCCTACCTGGCATATTAAAACGTAATCGCGGTGTGTGTTGAATGAGAGACTGATGGAGTGTGTGCAGCCTACCTGGCATATTAAAACGTAATCGCGGTGTGTGTTGAATGAGAGACTGATGGAGTGTGTGTAGCCTACCTGGCATATTAAAACGTAACCGCGGTGTGTGTTGAATGAGAGACTGATGGAGTGTGTGCAGCCTACCTGGCATATTAAAACGTAACCGCGGTGTGTGTTGAATGAGAGACTGATGGTGTGTGCAGCCTACGTAAGAAACAGAGAAGAGCCTTTCATGAGACTTTTTGATTTATTTTTTAAATTAGAGTGGCATCATGCAGCCTTGTATTATAGATCAAAACAACAGCCGAAGGGTTTGTATCACAACTAAAGTTACATTATAACTGTGAGCATATAGGAGGACGTGTTTCAACATGATCACTTTATCCACTCAACACAGAATAGTCACATGTGTGCTGTGCACTGCCTCGGAAATAGTTTGGGGGGAAATATCCTTTCTATTTTATTCAGCTTTGTTCAATTGTGTTATTCTTACTATAAAATTATGGAAATTATAAGCTAATCTTGTCTGCTAAATGAACTAGTGTAACCCACAGCCATATGGCATAGCCAGATCTCAGGACCTAACATAAGGACAACTCAGAGTATGTATTCTCTTCTTTTGAAACATTGTAAATAGTGGATTCTTGTGATGGTGTAGGCTATATTGAATGGGTTTATTAGACTTTTTAAAATGTACTGTAGATGTTCCAAAGATCCGCATCAGTGGCTTGTAGGCTGGTCCAAAGATCCGCATCAGTGGCTTGTAGGCTGGTCCAAAGATCTGCATCAGTGGCTTGTAGGCTGGTCCAAAGATCTGCATCAGTGGCTTGTAGGCTGGTCCAAAGATCCGCATCAGTGGCTTGTAGGCTGGTCCAAAGATCCGCATCAGTGGCTTGTAGGCTAGTCCAAAGATCTGCATCAGTGGCTTGTAGGCTGGTCCAAAGATCCGCATCAGTGGCTTGTAGGCTGGTCCAAAGATCTGCATCAGTGGCTTGTAGGCTGGTCCAAAGATCCGCATCAGTGGCTTGTAGGCTGGTCCAAAGATCCGCATCAGTGGCTTGTAGGCTAGTCCAAAGATCTGCATCAGTGGCTTGTAGGCTGGTCCAAAGATCTGCATCAGTGGCTTGTAGGCTGGTCCAAAGATCCGCATCAGTGGCTTGTAGGCTAGTCCAAAGATCCGCATCAGTGGCTTGTAGGCTGGTCCAAAGATCCGCATCTGTGGCTTGTAGGCTGGTCCAAAGATCCGCATCTGTGGCTTGTAGGCTGGTCCAAAGATCCGCATCAGTGGCTTGTAGGCTAGTCCAAAGATCCGCATCAGTGGCTTGTAGGCTGGTCCAAAGATCCGCATCAGTGGCTTGTAGGCTGGTCCAAAGATCCGCATCAGTGGCTTGTAGGCTGGTCCAAAGATCCGCATCTGTGGCTTGTAGGCTAGTCCAAGGATCCGCATCAGTGGCTTGTAGGCTGGTCCAAAGATCCGCATCAGTGGCTTGTAGGCTGGTCCAAAGATCCGCATCAGTGGCTTGTAGGCTAGTCCAAAGATCCGCATCAGTGGCTTGTAGGCTAGTCCAAAGATCCGCATCAGTGGCTTGTAGGCTAGTCCAAGGATCCGCATCAGTGGCTTGTAGGCTGGTCCAAAGATCCGCATTAGTGGCTTGTAGGCTAGTCCAAAGATCCGCATCAGTGGCTTGTAGGCTAGTCCAAAGATGCATGACAGTTACAGGTTGACAATTTCATGACCGCCACAGTGGTGCGTATTCAAAATGTTTTTAAATTAGTTAGGTTAGACTTTGTACGCATTCAAAATATCTTCAGGTGAGTGGGTTGAGTGATCTTGTCTGTGTCCCCCAGAGTGGGTAAGGTAGGACTGGACACAGCCCTGGACCTGTCCCAGTATCTGTCCCTAACACCATGTCCCCGTTCTCCATTGTAGCGTTGGTAAGGTAGGACTGGACACAGCCCTGAACATGTCCCAGTATCTGTCCCTAAAACCATGTCCCCGTTCTCCATTGTAGTGTTGGTAAGGTAGGACAGGACACAGCCCTGAACCTGTCCCAGTATCTGTCCCTAACACCATGTCCCTGTTCTCCATTGTAGTGTTGGTAAGGTAGGACAGGACACAGCCCTGAACCTGTCCCAGTATCTGTCCCTAAAACCATGTCCCCGTTCTCCATTGTAGTGTTGGTAAGGTAGGACAGGACACAGCCCTGAACCTGTCCCAGTATCTGTCCCTAACACCATGTCCCTGTTCTCCATTGTAGTGTTGGTAAGGTAGGACTGGACACAGCCTTGGACCTGTCCCAGTATCTGTCCCTAAAACCATGTCCCCGTTCTCCATTGTAGTGTTGGTAAGGTAGGACAGGACACAGCCCTGAACCTGTCCCAGTATCTGTCCCTAAAACCATGTCCCCGTTCTCCATTGTAGTGTTGGTAAGGTAGGACAGGACACAGCCCTGAACCTGTCCCAGTATCTGTCCCTAACACCATGTCCCTGTTCTCCATTGTAGTGTTGGTAAGGTAGGACTGGACACAGCCTTGGACATGTCCCAGTATCTGTCCGTAAAACCATGTCCCCGTTCTCCATTGTAGTGTTGGTAAGGTAGGACAGGACACAGCCCTGAACCTGTCCCAGTATCTGTCCCTAACACCATGTCCCTGTTCTCCATTGTAGTGTTGGTAAGGTAGGACTGGACACAGCCTTGGACCTGTCTCTGTATCTGTCCAAGGAGACAGACATCATGCCTGTCACCCAGGGTCTGGGGGAGCTGGTCCCTCTCTACAAACTGATGGAGAAGAGAGACATGGAGGGTCTGGAGAACCAGATGAAGGTAAGAGAGTCTGGTTCCTCTTCAGGTTTCTTTCTTCCAGAGTTTTTTGACTGAGCTTTTGTCACTGTGCTTCTGCTTGCTCTTCGGGGACTAGAGGTTGTGACAACTGTTGATGTAAAAAGGGCTTTATCCATACGTTTGATTGATGGATTGAATAGAGATATAATATCTGTTTGTCAGGGCTACATCGTGGAGCTGTTCCGGGGTTTGATAGACCGTCAGACGTGGAGTGACGAGGGCTCTGTTTCCCAGAGGGTTCTAAGGAGCTACCTGCTGCTGTTCGGTTCTGTCAGGAACCATCCCCCCTGTGTCGCTACCGCCACACACCTCTTCAACAAGTGGAGGGCCTCCGACGGCAACATGAGGTCAGAGGTCAAACCATTCAATTCAATGAAAATAAACATTTTTTTTTTGTCCTGAAGGTAAAGAGAGAAAAGAAGGAGAGCATGCTAGAGTATTGGGACAACCCCCTCCCTCTCTCTTCTTCCTCAGTCTCCCCAGTGATGTCAGCTTGGCGGTGTTTGCCATTGGTGCTCGTGACCCCGAGGGGTGGGATTTCCTCTTTGAGAAGTACCGCCATTCGCAGCACACATCTGTCAAGAGCCGCATCAAGTCTGCCCTGTCCATCAGCCCTCTGCAACACAAGCTAAAGCGGTGGGTTAACATGAAGAACGCCTCAGAACTATCTCTCCTGCTTAGTCCTCAGAACTATCTCTCCTGCTTACAGCACTCAGAACTATCTCTCCTGCTTAGTCCTCATAACTATCTCTCCTGCTTACAGTCCTCATAACTATCTCTCCTGCTTAGTCCTCAGAACTATCTCTCCTGCTTAGTCCTCAGAACTATCTCTCCTGCTTACAGCACTCAGAACTATCTCTCCTGCTTACAGCACTCAGAACTATCTATCCTGCTTAGTCCTCATAACTATCTCTCCTGCTTAGTCCTCATAACTATCTCTCCCGCTTACAGCACTCAGAACTATCTCTCCTGCTTAGTCCTCATAACTATCTCTCCTGCTTACAGCACTCAGAACTATCGCTCCTGCTTACAGCACTCAGAACTATCTCTCCTGCTTACATCACTCAGAACTCTCTCTCCTGCTTACAGTCCTCAGAACTATCTCTCCTGCTTACAGTCCTCATAACTATCTGTCCTGCTTAGTCCTCATAACGATCTCTCCTGCTTACAGCACTCAGAACTATCTCTCCTGCTTAGTCCTCAGAACTATCTCTCCTGCTTACAGCACTCAGAACTATCTCTCCTGCTTAGTCCTCATAACTATCTCTCCTGCTTACAGCACTCAGAAATATCTATCCTGCTTAGTCCTCATAACTATCTCTCCTGCTTAGTCCTCATAACTATCTCTCCTGCTTACAGTCCTCAGAACTATCTTTCCTGCTTACAGCACTCAGAACTATCTATCCTGCTTAGTCCTCATAACTATCTCTCCTGCTTAGTCCTCATAACTATCTCTCCTGCTTACAGCACTCAGAACTATCTCTCCTGCTTGGTCCTCAGAACTATCTCTCCTGCTTACAGCACTCAGAACTATCTCTCCTGCTTAGTCCTCATAACTATCTCTCCTGCTTACAGCACTCAGAACTATCTATCCTGCTTAGTCCTCATAACTATCTCTCCTGCTTAGTCCTCATAACTATCTCTCCTGCTTACAGCACTCAGAACTATCTCTCTTGCTTACATCACTCAGAACTCTCTCTCCTGCTTACATCAATCAGAACTATCTCTCCTGCTTACAGTCCTCAGAACTATCTCTCCTGCTTACAGTCCTCATAACTATCTGTCCTGCTTAGTCCTCATAACGATCTATCCTGCTTACAGCACTCAGAACTATCTCTCCTGCTTAGTCCTCAGAACTATCTCTCCTGCTTACAGCACTCAGAACTATCTCTCCTGCTTAGTCCTCATAACTATCTCTCCTGCTTACAGCACTCAGAACTATCTCTCCTGCTTACAGCACTCAGAACTATCTCTCCTGCTTAGTCCTCATAACTATCTCTCCTGCTTACAGCACTCAGAACTATCGCTCCTGCTTACAGCACTCAGAACTATCTCTCCTGCTTAGTCCTCATAACTATCTCTCCTGCTTAGTCCTCATAACTATCTCTCCTGCTTACAGCACTCAGAACTATCTCTCCTGCTTAGTCCTCATAACTATCTCTCCTGCTTACAGCACTCAGAACTATCGCTCCTGCTTACAGCACTCAGAACTATCTCTCCTGCTTACATCACTCAGAACTCTCTCTCCTGCTTACAGTCCTCAGAACTATCTCTCCTGCTTACAGTCCTCATAACTATCTGTCCTGCTTAGTCCTCATAACGATCTCTCCTGCTTACAGCACTCAGAACTATCTCTCCTGCTTAGTCCTCAGAACTATCTCTCCTGCTTACAGCACTCAGAACTATCTCTCCTGCTTAGTCCTCATAACTATCTCTCCTGCTTACAGCACTCAGAAATATCTATCCTGCTTAGTCCTCATAACTATCTCTCCTGCTTAGTCCTCATAACTATCTCTCCTGCTTACAGTCCTCAGAACTATCTTTCCTGCTTACAGCACTCAGAACTATCTATCCTGCTTAGTCCTCATAACTATCTCTCCTGCTTAGTCCTCATAACTATCTCTCCTGCTTACAGCACTCAGAACTATCTCTCCTGCTTGGTCCTCAGAACTATCTCTCCTGCTTACAGCACTCAGAACTATCTCTCCTGCTTAGTCCTCATAACTATCTCTCCTGCTTACAGCACTCAGAACTATCTATCCTGCTTAGTCCTCATAACTATCTCTCCTGCTTAGTCCTCATAACTATCTCTCCTGCTTACAGCACTCAGAACTATCTCTCTTGCTTACATCACTCAGAACTCTCTCTCCTGCTTACATCAATCAGAACTATCTCTCCTGCTTACAGTCCTCAGAACTATCTCTCCTGCTTACAGTCCTCATAACTATCTGTCCTGCTTAGTCCTCATAACGATCTATCCTGCTTACAGCACTCAGAACTATCTCTCCTGCTTAGTCCTCAGAACTATCTCTCCTGCTTACAGCACTCAGAACTATCTCTCCTGCTTAGTCCTCATAACTATCTCTCCTGCTTACAGCACTCAGAAATATCTATCCTGCTTAGTCCTCATAACTATCTCTCCTGCTTAGTCCTCATAACTATCTCTCCTGCTTACAGTCCTCAGAACTATCTTTCCTGCTTACAGCACTCAGAACTATCTATCCTGCTTAGTCCTCATAACTATCTCTCCTGCTTACAGCACTCAGAACTATCTCTCCTGCTTGGTCCTCAGAACTATCTCTCCTGCTTACAGCACTCAGAACTATCTCTCCTGCTTAGTCCTCATAACTATCTCTCCTGCTTACAGCACTCAGAACTATCTATCCTGCTTAGTCCTCATAACTATCTCTCCTGCTTAGTCCTCATAACTATCTCTCCTGCTTACAGCACTCAGAACTATCTCTCTTGCTTACATCACTCAGAACTCTCTCTCCTGCTTACATCAATCAGAACTATCTATCCTGCTTAGTCCTCATAACTATCTTTCCTGCTTAGTCCTCAGAACTATCTCTCCTGCTTACAGCACTCAGAACTATCTCTCTTGCTCACATCACTCAGAACTCTCTCTCCTGCTTACATCAATCAGAACTATCTCTCCTGCTTACAGTCCTCAGAACTATCTCTCCTGCTTACAGTCCTCAGAACTATCTCTCCTGCTTACAGTCATCAGAACTACTACAGTCCTCAGAACTATCTCTCCTGCTTACAGTCCTCAGAACTATCTCTCCTGCTTACAGTCCTCAGAACTATCTCTCCTGCTTACAGTCCTCAGAACTATCTCTCCTGCTTACAGTCCTCAGAACTATCTCTCCTGCTTACAGTCCTCAGAACTATCTCTCCTGCTTACAGTCCTCAGAACTATATTTCCTGCTTACAGCACTCAGAACTATCTCTCCTGCTTACAGCACTCAGAACTATCTCTCCTGCTTACAGCACTCAGAACTATGTCTCCTGCTTACAGTCCTCATAACTATCTCTCCTGCTTACATCACTCAGAACTATCTCTCCCTCTTACAGCACTCAGAACTATCTCTCCTGCTTACATCACTCAGAACTATCTCTCCTGCTTACATCACTCAGAACTCACTCTCCTGCTTACAGTCCTCAGAACTCTCTCCTGCTTACAGTCCTCAGAACTATCTCTCCTGCTTACAGTCCTCAGAACTCTCTCCTGCTTACATCACTCAGAACTATCTCTCCTGCTTACAGTCCTCAGAACTCTCTCTCCCGCTTACAGTCCTCAGAACTCTCTCCTGCTTACAGTCCTCAGAACTCTCTCTCCTGCTTACATCAATCAGAACTATCTCTCCTGCTTACAGTCCTCAGAACTATCTCTCCTGCTTACAGCACTCAGAACTATCTCTCTTGCTCACATCACTCAGAACTCTCTCTCCTGCTTACATCAATCAGAACTATCTCTCCTGCTTACAGTCCTCAGAACTATCTCTCCTGCTTACAGTCCTCAGAACTATCTCTCCTGCTTACAGTCCTCAGAACTATCTCTCCTGCTTACAGTCCTCAGAACTATCTCTCCTGCTTACAGTCCTCAGAACTATCTCTCCTGCTTACAGTCCTCAGAACTCTCTCCTGCTTACAGTCCTCAGAACTATCTCTCCTGCTTACAGTCCTCAGAACTATCTCTCCTGCTTACAGTCCTCAGAACTATATTTCCTGCTTACAGCACTCAGAACTATCTCTCCTGCTTACAGCACTCAGAACTATCTCTCCTGCTTACAGCACTCAGAACTATGTCTCCTGCTTACAGTCCTCATAACTATCTCTCCTGCTTACATCACTCAGAACTATCTCTCCTGCTTACATCACTCAGAACTATCTCTCCCTCTTACAGCACTCAGAACTATCTCTCCTGCTTACATCACTCAGAACTATCTCTCCTGCTTACATCACTCAGAACTCTCTCTCCTGCTTACAGTCCTCAGAACTCTCTCCTGCTTACAGTCCTCAGAACTATCTCTCCTGCTTACAGTCCTCAGAACTCTCTCCTGCTTACATCACTCAGAACTATCTCTCCTGCTTACAGTCCTCAGAACTCTCTCTCCCGCTTACAGTCCTCAGAACTCTCTCCTGCTTACAGTCCTCAGAACTCTCTCTCCTGCTTACATCAATCAGAACTATCTCTCCTGCTTACAGTCCTCAGAACTATCTCTCCTGCTTACAGTCCTCATAACTATCTGTCCTGCTTAGTCCTCATAATGATCTCTCCTGCTTACAGCACTCAGAACTATCTCTCCTGCTTAGTCCTCAGAACTATCTCTCCTGCTTACAGCACTCAGAACTATCTCTCCTGCTTAGTCCTCATAACTATCTCTCCTGCTTACAGCACTCAGAACTATCTCTCCTGCTTACATCACTCAGAACTATCTCTCCTGCTTACATCACTCAGAACTCTCTCTCCTGCTTACAGTCCTCAGAACTCTCTCCTGCTTACAGTCCTCAGAACTCTCTCCTGCTTACAGTCCTCAGAACTATCTCTCCTGCTTACAGTCCTCAGAACTCTCTCCTGCTTACATCACTCAGAACTATCTCTCCTGCTTACAGTCCTCAGAACTATCTCTCCCGCTTACAGTCCTCAGAACTCTCTCCTGCTTACAGTCCTCAGAACTCTCTCTCCTGCTTACATCAATCAGAACTATCTCTCCTGCTTACAGTCCTCAGAACTATCTCTCCTGCTTACAGTCCTCATAACTATCTGTCCTGCTTAGTCCTCATAACGATCTCTCCTGCTTACAGCACTCAGAACTATCTCTCCTGCTTAGTCCTCAGAACTATCTCTCCTGCTTAGTCCTCATAACTATCTCTCCTGCTTACAGCACTCAGAAATATCTATCCTGCTTAGTCCTCATAACTATCTCTCCTGCTTAGTCCTCATAACTATCTCTCCTGCTTACAGTCCTCAGAACTATCTTTCCTGCTTACAGCACTCAGAACTATCTATCCTGCTTAGTCCTCATAACTATCTCTCCTGCTTACAGCACTCAGAACTCTCTCCTGCTTGGTCCTCAGAACTATCTCTCCTGCTTACAGCACTCAGAACTATCTCTCCTGCTTAGTCCTCATAACTATCTCTCCTGCTTACAGCACTCAGAACTATCTATCCTGCTTAGTCCTCATAACTATCTCTCCTGCTTAGTCCTCATAACTATCTCTCCTGCTTACAGCACTCAGAACTATCTATCTTGCTTACATCACTCAGAACTCTCTCTCCTGCTTACATCAATCAGAACTATCTATCCTGCTTAGTCCTCATAACTATCTTTCCTGCTTAGTCCTCAGAACTATCTCTCCTGCTTACAGCACTCAGAACTATCTCTCTTGCTTACATCACTCAGAACTCTCTCTCCTGCTTACATCAATCAGAACTATCTCTCCTGCTTACAGTCCTCAGAACTATCTCTCCTGCTTACAGTCCTCAGAACTATCTCTCCTGCTTACAGTCCTCAGAACTATCTCTCCTGCTTACAGTCCTCAGAACTATCTCTCCTGCTTACAGTCCTCAGAACTATCTCTCCTGCTTACAGTCCTCAGAACTATCTCTCCTGCTTACAGTCCTCAGAACTATCTCACCTGCTTACAGTCCTCAGAACTATCTCACCTGCTTACAGTCCTCAGAACTCTCTCCTGCTTACAGTCCTCAGAACTATCTCTCCTGCTTACAGTCCTCAGAACTCTCTCCTGCTTACATCACTCAGAACTATCTCTCCTGCTTACAGTCCTCAGAACTATCTCTCCCGCTTACAGTCCTCAGAACTCTCTCCTGCTTACAGTCCTCAGAACTCTCTCTCCTGCTTACATCAATCAGAACTATCTCTCCTGCTTACAGTCCTCAGAACTATCTCTCCTGCTTACAGTCCTCATAACTATCTGTCCTGCTTAGTCCTCATAACGATCTCTCCGGCTTACAGCACTCAGAACTATCTCTCCTGCTTAGTCCTCAGAACTATCTCTCCTGCTTAGTCCTCATAACTATCTCTCCTGCTTACAGCACTCAGAAATATCTATCCTGCTTAGTCCTCATAACTATCTCTCCTGCTTAGTCCTCATAACTATCTCTCCTGCTTACAGTCCTCAGAACTATCTTTCCTGCTTACAGCACTCAGAACTATCTATCCTGCTTAGTCCTCATAACTATCTCTCCTGCTTACAGCACTCAGAACTCTCTCCTGCTTGGTCCTCAGAACTATCTCTCCTGCTTACAGCACTCAGAACTATCTCTCCTGCTTAGTCCTCATAACTATCTCTCCTGCTTACAGCACTCAGAACTATCTATCCTGCTTAGTCCTCATAACTATCTCTCCTGCTTAGTCCTCATAACTATCTCTCCTGCTTACAGCACTCAGAACTATCTCTCTTGCTTACATCACTCAGAACTCTCTCTCCTGCTTACATCAATCAGAACTATCTATCCTGCTTAGTCCTCATAACTATCTTTCCTGCTTAGTCCTCAGAACTATCTCTCCTGCTTACAGCACTCAGAACTATCTCTCTTGCTTACATCACTCAGAACTCTCTCTCCTGCTTACATCAATCAGAACTATCTCTCCTGCTTACAGTCCTCAGAACTATCTCTCCTGCTTACAGTCCTCAGAACTATCTCTCCTGCTTACAGTCCTCAGAACTATCTCTCCTGCTTACAGTCCTCAGAACTATCTCTCCTGCTTACAGTCCTCAGAACTATCTCACCTGCTTACAGTCCTCAGAACTATATTTCCTGCTTACAGCACTCAGAACTATCTCTCCTGCTTACAGTCCTCAGAACTATCTCCTGCTTACAGTCCTCAGAACTATCTCTCCTGCTTACAGTCCTCAGAACTATCTCTCCTGCTTACAGTCCTCAGAACTATCTCTCCTGCTTACAGTCCTCAGAACTATCTCTCCTGCTTACAGTCCTCAGAACTATCTCTCCTGCTTACAGTCCTCAGAACTATCTCTCCTGCTTACAGTCCTCAGAACTATCTCTCCTGCTTACAGTCCTCAGAACTATCTCTCCTGCTTACAGTCCTCAGAACTATCTCTCCTGCTTACAGTCCTCAGAACTATATTTCCTGCTTACAGCACTCAGAACTATCTCTCCTGCTTACAGCACTCAGAACTATGTCTCCTGCTTACAGTCCTCATAACTATCTCTCCTGCTTACATCACTCAGAACTATCTCTCCCTCTTACAGCACTCAGAACTATCTCTCCTGCTTACATCACTCAGAACTATCTCTCCCGCTTACAGTCCTCAGAACTCTCTCCTGCTTACAGTCCTCAGAACTCTCTCTCCTGCTTACAGTCCTCAGAACTCTCTCTCCCGCTTACAGTCCTCAGAACTCTCTCTCCCGCTTACAGTCCTCAGAACTCTCTCCTGCTTACATCACTCAGAACTATCTCTCCTGCTTACAGTCCTCAGAACTCTCTCCCGCTTACAGTCCTCAGAACTATCTCTCCTGCTTACATCACTCAGAACTATCTCTCCTGCTTACATCACTCAGAACTATCTCTCCTGCTTACAGCACTCAGAACTATCTCTCCTGCTTACAGTCCTCATAACTATCTCTCCTGCTTACAGTCCTCATAACTATCTCTCCTGCTTACAGCACTCAGAACTATCTCTCTTGCTTACATCACTCAGAACTCTCTCTCCTGCTTACATCAATCAGAACTATCTATCCTGCTTAGTCCTCATAACTATCTTTCCTGCTTAGTCCTCAGAACTATCTCTCCTGCTTACAGCACTCAGAACTATCTCTCTTGCTTACATCACTCAGAACTCTCTCTCCTGCTTACATCAATCAGAACTATCTCTCCTGCTTACAGTCCTCAGAACTATCTCTCCTGCTTACAGTCCTCAGAACTATCTCTCCTGCTTACAGTCCTCAGAACTATCTCTCCTGCTTACAGTCCTCAGAACTATCTCTCCTGCTTACAGTCCTCAGAACTATCTCTCCTGCTTACAGTCCTCAGAACTATCTCACCTGCTTACAGTCCTCAGAACTATATTTCCTGCTTACAGCACTCAGAACTATCTCTCCTGCTTACAGCACTCAGAACTATGTCTCCTGCTTACAGTCCTCAGAACTATCTCCTGCTTACAGTCCTCAGAACTATCTCTCCTGCTTACAGTCCTCAGAACTATCTCTCCTGCTTACAGTCCTCAGAACTATCTCTCCTGCTTACAGTCCTCAGAACTATCTCTCCTGCTTACAGTCCTCAGAACTATCTCTCCTGCTTACAGTCCTCAGAACTATCTCTCCTGCTTACAGTCCTCAGAACTATCTCTCCTGCTTACAGTCCTCAGAACTATCTCTCCTGCTTACAGTCCTCAGAACTATCTCTCCTGCTTACAGTCCTCAGAACTATCTCTCCTGCTTACAGTCCTCAGAACTATCTCTCCTGCTTACAGTCCTCAGAACTATCTCTCCTGCTTACAGTCCTCAGAACTATCTCTCCTGCTTACAGTCCTCAGAACTATATTTCCTGCTTACAGCACTCAGAACTATCTCTCCTGCTTACATCACTCAGAACTATCTCTCCTGCTTACAGTCCTCAGAACTCTCTCCCGCTTACAGTCCTCAGAACTCTCTCCCGCTTACAGTCCTCAGAACTATCTCTCGCTTACATCACTCAGAACTATCTCTCCTGCTTACATCACTCAGAACTATCTCTCCTGCTTACAGTCCTCATAACTATCTCTCCTGCTTACATCACTCAGAACTATCTCTCCTGCTTACAGCACTCAGAACTATCTCTCCTGCTTACAGTCCTCATAACTATCTCTCCTGCTTACAGTCCTCATAACTTGCTGCTCTGCTTTCTTGCTGCTCTGTATTGCATTAAAACCTCTAAAAGTCTAAACCTTTGAGGTGGGGTCATACCATGGATCATTTAGCTATTTGATTTAGAATTTTAGGACCCCGGTAGGTATTTAAAAAAAAAAGAGAATTTGGGCTTTACTACTATAGCCAATAGAAATACACTGAATAACATTCATAAATGGGAAAACAGACAGTCCAGAATAAAGATAAGGAATAACGTTTTCAATTGTCTGTCCTAAATCTATATCACACATTTAACCCCTTTTATGTTGGCTCAAAACGACCTTCATACTTCCATAAATGTTTTAAACTGATACCGGGTTACCTTCAGACGAGTCCCAGGGGGTTTGTGGGCGTCGTAGAGCAAAACGGTGAACGCCATCGTGTTCGTGAGTCTCACCGTTACGTAGCACTACGTTTTCATGAGAAGACTTTTGCGGGATGTCTCCTGGTCTGACAAACAACGCTTTAACTCTGCCACTTTGCATAGCAGATGCGGCGGTTTGACCTCTCCCTCACACCCCCTGTGTCTCTTCCCCCCCCAGGTTAATGGAGCAGAGTCTTGCGGGCGAGGTGATGAAGACTCAGGACCTTCCTCATGTGGTCATCTCTGTCAGCAGGAACCCGAAAGGGTACAAGCTGGCCTGGGACTTCCTCAGACACAACTGGCACACAATGGTGAAGAAGTGAGTCTGATGATCTTATGCCGTGGTTATACTAGAAACTACCTTGTAGTAAGGAATCACCAAGATCTCCCCTCATGGTGTATCTTCAGAACAGCATGCAAAGTGGAACTGTTGGCTGTTAGCCTGTCCAGCATGGTGTCAGAACTAGCTAGCAAAACCCTCCCTCTGATTGATTATTATCTGGTTGCGTTGCTGATCATTTGCATGAAGTTGTCATTTTCTTTTCGAGGTGTCTGTATACCTAACCCCCATGACCTTTTGACCTGTAGGTTTGACCTGGGGTCCCACTCTATCTCAGGCATGGTGACCGGTGTGACCAACCAGTACTCCACCAGGGAGATGCTGGACGAGGTAAGTCTGTCTTCTCTGGTGTTTGATAATACCGCTACTATTACCTTACGTTATGTAGCTATATAGTTTTTGTCAGCTGTAATAACTACAAAATTCAAAAGGCACTCAAATGTTTCCCTCATAATAACTACCCTACTGTTAGTGTATTACTGTCTGCGTGTTCATAGGCCCACATTTAGCTGTATATAGTAGATGTGTTTAAGATCTATTGTAAGCAGTCTGCCTATGTCTCCTCCCCCCCAGGTTCGCGGGTTCTTTGACTCTCTGTCTGAGGAGACAGGTTCTGGTCTGAGGTGTATTCAACAGACGTATGAGAGCATTGAAGAGAACATCCGCTGGATGGACCAGCACCTGCCCCAGCTAAAGGCCTGGCTGGACAGACAGGCCCAGGGAGCCAGGACAGAGACACGGGGCCACGAGGATCTATAGGCCTTCTATGCAGTACAGGGCAGGGTTCCCCAACTAGCGGGACGAATTTGGCCCGTAGCTGGTTTTATTTGGCCTCCCCAGGTTTTCTGAGAATTTTTTTATTTTTTATTGTTGGGACATAAAATATTAAAAACACCAGGAAATCAACCAGTTGATTTTAATTTAAGAAATCTGTTCCAAAGTATTATCACGCATAATAGGGAGACACGTGTTCGTATACAAATGTAAGCAAGGTTTGAAATGATCATGTTTTCGTCAAACATATCTGTTTAGGCTTCTTGCGGTCTACAAATGATTTGTAATTATGTACCGGCTCCCCCGCTCAAGAGAAATCATCCCGCAGCTGAATCTCGTCGATAATCCCTGGTCTAGATCGCAGAATGATTATGGCTGTGTTTGAGAGCATCAAAACCGGGATGAATTATGCGGAAATTGTGACTAACTGATGTAGAAATAATATCGAGTAGTTATTTATGATGCAAGATGATTTGTAAATTAGTCAATCTCGACTCACCTTTAAAGAATAATATTTCCAGTGTTGCTAACACTGGATATCACATTTGTGTCTGAGACAAAGGTCGGCACAAGGTTAAGACCCTAAACTATTCTATTTTTCATCTTCGGTAAATTTATAAGAATTGACTCAGTTAATCAGTTACCCTCACCTTAACTTTAAAACAGACGTGTCTACGACTCGGTTTGTCATTTGTTTGTGTGATTAATTTATTATACAATACTGTCAGCATAAATATGTATGAGCCTTTTTTAAATATTTATAAAGGTTAAAGGTTGTCCCCACTTCTTAGGGGATCATAACCACCAGGAGATTTTCTCCACATAAGCGTTACCTTGGTTACTGTTCCCTGGAGAAACAGCCCAGTCCTGCATCTCAGAGGAGGCTCCTTCTATTGCATTTGTTGTCTCACTTGTGTTGTGTGTTTTTGCTGATCTTGGTGTGTTTTTGTTGCATTTATGATCTCGATGCCCTGCTGGGGCTTTTTTTTTGTCTGTGTTTTTCAGATTTTTGTGAGAATTAAAATGTTGACAAGAATCTGTATTTTGTTAAAATACTGAAATGAAAAATATTGATTGTAAAACTGTCATTTAATGGAAGGCTCTGGCTAAGAGATGGGGACAGACAGACGAGTCTAAATGAATAAAGAGAACATACAATAAGATCTCTACAAAAGAGCTGAAGTTTATTGAAAAGGTTTGGTCCATTTTATGCTGCTGCCAGAGCCAACCGGCACTAGCCAACCGGTGATATCGATGCTCAGTTTCAGCAGTTCCATCTCAATCCAACCATCATTGAGGTAAAGTCAGTCCTCTAGCTTTAGATGTCAGCCTGGATAGAGGACAACTCCAAAATCAACTCCAAGCAATACGGCCAAAGTCAATTCCAAATATCCTAGCAACACAACTCCAGAGGTAAATTCCGTAAGGGCCCAAAGCACTGAAGGCCCTCCAAATTAGTAAACATCTTTAAAGTGTGTGCAGGTATATTGTCACTTGTCTGAGGTTTCCCATAAGTCCTACATAGTCCTCTACTTTTGACCAGAGCATCTCAGGGGGCACTGCGGCTGTGGATGCAAGAGGGGCAGCAGTGCAGCGTGTCGTGGATGAACAGGTCACACTCCACGCAGAACACACTGTTACACGACGGACATATGAACACACTCTTGTCCTTCAGCTCCCCCTGGCAGGCTTCACAGAACCTCTCTGTGTGGTGCAGCAGCAGAGGACTCTCCTGGAAGGCCTCCAGGGGGAAGAGGTGGTGGAAGGAGCGGGCCAGGTGAGGAGCGGAGACAAGTGTCAGCCCTGGGGGAACACACACACTTTAGTCACGTCTGTAGTAGTACACACACACACACACACTTTAGTCACGTCTGTCGTAGTACACACACACACTTTAGTCACGTCTGTCGTAGTACACACACACACACACACTTTAGTCACGTCTGTCATAGTACACACACACACACT
This sequence comes from Oncorhynchus keta, assembly GCF_023373465.1. NCBI lineage: Eukaryota > Metazoa > Chordata > Actinopteri > Salmoniformes > Salmonidae > Oncorhynchus > Oncorhynchus keta. The sequence continues at coordinate 40,578,011 of NC_068445.1, read as the reverse complement.
TTAGTCACGTCTGTCGTAGTACACACACACACACACACTTTAGTCACGTCTGTCGTAGTACACACACACACACTTTAGTCACGTCTGTAGTAGTAAATACACACACACACTTTAGTCACGTCTGTCGTAGTACACACACACGGGTCATCTCAATGTATGTACGCAGAAGGTATTTCTTCAAAATGCCTTCCTCCCGAAGTGTACACTTGTTCACTTCCCGATATGAAAGGAAATGATTGCTTTGAGAAACTCCCTCGAGCCCGTGTCTACAGCACACCAATGCATTAAGATGTGGGAAATAGTAAACAAGTGAAGAAGGAGAGACGATTGAGACAAACACTGAGCTAGACACCACACACTAGACTTAAACACTGAGCTAGACACCACACACTAGACTTAAACACTGAGCTAGACACCACACACTAGACTTAAACACTGAGCTAGACACCACACACTAGACTTAAACACTGAGCTAGACACCACACACTAGACTTAAACACTCAGCTAGACACCACACACTAGACTTAAACACTGAGCTAGACACCACACACTAGACTTAAACACTGAGCTAGACACCACACACTAGACTTAAACACTGAGCTAGACACCACACACTAGACTTAAACACTGAGCTAGACACCACACACTAGACTTAAACACTGAGCTAGACACCACACACTAGACTTAAACACTGAGCTAGACACCACACACTAGACTTAAACACTGAGCTAGACACCACACACTAGACTTAAACACTGAGCTAGACACCACACACTAGACTTAAACACTGAGCTAGACACCACACACTAGACTTAAACACTGAGCTAGACACCACACACTAGACTTAAACACTCAGCTAGACACCACACACTAGACTTAAACACTGAGCTAGACACCACACACTAGACTTAAACACTGAGCTAGACACCACACACTAGACTTAAACACTCAGCTAGACACCACACACTAGACTTAAACACTGAGCTAGACACCACACACTAGACTTAAACACTGAGCTAGACACCACACACTAGACTTAAACACTGAGCTAGACACCACACACTAGACTTAAACACTGAGCTAGACACCACACACTAGACTTAAACACTGAGCTAGACACCACACACTAGACTTAAACACTGAGCTAGACACCACACACTAGACTTAAACACTGAGCTAGACACCACACACTAGACTTAAACACTGAGCTAGACACCACACACTAGACTTAAACACTCAGCTAGACACCACACACTAGACTTAAACACTGAGCTAGACACCACACACTAGACTTAAACACTGAGCTAGACACCACACACTAGACTTAAACACTGAGCTAGACACCACACACTAGACTTAAACACTGAGCTAGACACCACACACTAGACTTAAACACTCAGCTAGACACCACACACTAGACTTAAACACTGAGCTAGACACCACACACTAGACTTAAACACTGAGCTAGACACCACACACTAGACTTAAACACTCAGCTAGACACCACACACTAGACTTAAACACTGAGCTAGACACCACACACTAGACTTAAACACTCAGCTAGACACCACACACTAGACTTAAACACTGAGCTAGACACCACACACTAGACTTAAACACTCGGTAGACTTCAGTCAGCTAGGCACCACAGACTTCACAGTCAGCTAGGCACCACAGACTTCACAGTAAGCTAGGCACCACGTACCACAGACTTTACACTCGACAGGTAGCTCAGTGTACTTGGCCTGACACTGTGGACAGAAGTACCCTCCCATAGACAGACCGGGACCACCACTAGTGCTGTCCAGATGGGCCTGGCTGAAAGAAGGCTTGGCATCCTGGTCTGATATAGAGGCTATGGTGTGCTGGGGGAAACCTGGAGGGAGAGAGAATAGAAACACTGGAGCTCAGAAATAACGTTGTGTGGTTAGGACTGAGCTAGTCTATGTGCTGAAGCTCTATGTGTCTGACCCATGCGTATGAGGGAACACTCAGAGGAGGAGGTAGCAGGAGGAGGCTTCACATGAAACATCAGCAGCTCCCTGAAGTGGCTCTCATCCAGGATCACATGGTACGACCCCCCGGTCTCTCTGGTGAGCACTGTGCAGACACGCACCTCGGCTGACAGGCCAATCACAGACACACGGATCTTCAGAGCCTTCAGAGTCTGATGGAGAACAGAGAAAACACCAGAGATGTGAAATGTGAGGCACCAGTGAGAGATCAGGGCGAGATCAGAGATATGAAATGGGAGACACCGGTGAGAGATCTGGGAGAGATCAGTGAGACAAGGAGAAAGATCACATAAAAACTACACCAGAGCTTCTACATGAGACAAAACACCAGAGAAAAACATCTGGGGGAAGTGAGAGATAAAATGATTAACCTTTATTTAACTAGGCAAGTCAGTTAATAAGAACAAATTCTTATTTACAATGACGGCCTACACCGGCCAAACCCGGACGCCGCTGCCGCTGGCGATGCCGTATGGCCCAATCACGGCCGAATGTTATACAGCCTGGATGTAAGTGATAGAGACAGACAGATCTGCTGTTACCTTGACCAGCTCGTAGATGTTAGCTGGGTCACATGTGGTGAGACTACTGAAGATGATGAGGACTTCTCTGCTGCTGTGGCCTGGCATGTGTCTGAGGAGAGACAGAGGGTGATGGTGAAAAGACAAATTGGATCATACATCTTGGGACAAAATAAAAGTATATGGACACACACACACACACACACACACACACACACACACACACAGCATACTTGAGTGTCTGCATGGCCAGGCTGAGGGAGTTATATAGAGAGGGTTCTCCTCCACATGTAGAGTCCTTTGCTTTCTTCAGGGCATCAATGTGCTTCTTTGGGTTCCCTGTGGATAGAATAACAGCACTGTCAGCAGAACTGTAACCAGCACACAACTAACATCCACACTCAAAACACCAGCAAGCCACAAACGTTAATGCCTACAATGGAAAATAAATCTATACAAATTAAAACTATTTTAAACATGCAACAAAAACAAAAAAGTACAGCACTTATATTGAATAAACTTAGGGGAAATTGGGACACCTCGTAGAATGACCCAAGGCGGACCTCTCACCTGCCAGGTCAGTCAGCTTCTCCGCTCTCTTGTTCTTTGTGGTGATGATGCCCACCTGAAGAGGAGACCATAGGAGGGACTAAGTTCTCTTAGCTCACTAGACCATATAGTAGGAGGAGGACAACACACCGTTGCTGACGAAGCAATCCATCAAATGTATTTCATGAAGCACCTTTTTACATCCGGAGGTGTCACAAAGTGCTTTACAGACACCCTGCCTAGAACCCCAAAGAGCAAGCAATGCAGAGGTATCTGTGGCTAGAAAAAAAACTCCCTAGAAAGGCTGGAACCTGGGAAGAGACCTAGAGAGGAGCCAAGCTCCAGGGGCTGCTTACATTGACAAACGCTCAGGAACGAATGACAGTGGGACAACAAAACCCACTCTAATTGAATGGTGGAACGAGGGCCTACCTGACTGATGGGGTTCTGGTGGAACGAGGGCCTACCTGACTGATGGGGTTCTGGTGGAACGAGGGCCTACCTGACTGATGGGGTTCTGGTGGAACGAGGGCCTACCTGACTGATGGGGTTCTGGTGGAACGAGGGCCTACCTGACTGATGGGGTTCTGGTGGAACGAGGGCCTACCTGACTGATGGGGTTCTGGTGGAACGAGGGCCTACCTGACTGATGGGGTTCTGGTGGAACGAGGGCCTACCTGACTGATGGGGTTCTGGTGGAACGAGGGCCTACCTGACTGATGGGGTTCTGGTGGAACGAGGGCCTACCTGACTGATGGGGTTCTGGTGGAACGAGGGCCTACCTGACTGATGGGGTTCTGGTGGAACGAGGGCCTACCTGACTGATGGGGTTATGGTGGAACGAGGGCCTACCAGACTGATGGGGTTCTGGTGGAACGAGGGCCTACCTGACTGATGGGGTTCTGGTGGAACGAGGGCCTACCAGACTGATGGGGTTCTGGTGGAACGAGGGCCTACCTGACTGATGGGGTTCTGGTGGAACGAGGGCCTACCTGACTGATGGGGTTCTGGTGGAACGAGGGCCTACCTGACTGATGGGGTTCTGGTGGAACGAGGGCCTACCTGACTGATGGGGTTCTGGTGGAACGAGGGCCTACCTGACTGATGGGGTTCTGGTGGAACGAGGGCCTACCTGACTGATGGGGTTCTGGTGGAACGAGGGCCTACCTGACTGATGGGGTTCTGGTGGAACGAGGGCCTACCTGACTGATGGGGTTCTGGTGGAACGAGGGCCTACCTGACTGATGGGGTTCTGGTGGAACGAGGGCCTACCTGACTGATGGGGTTCTGGTGGAACGAGGGCCTACCTGACTGATGGGGTTCTGGTGGAACGAGGGCCTACCTGACTGATGGGGTTCTGGTGGAACGAGGGCCTACCTGACTGATGGGGTTCTGGTGGAACGAGGGCCTACCTGACTGATGGGGTTCTGGTGGAACGAGGGCCTACCTGACTGATGGGGTTCTGGTGGAACGAGGGCCTACCTGACTGATGGGGTTCTGGTGGAACGAGGGCCTACCTGACTGATGGGGTTCTGGTGGAACGAGGGCCTACCTGACTGATGGGGTTCTGGTGGAACGAGGGCCTACCTGACTGATGGGGTTCTGGTGGAACGAGGGCCTACCAGACTGATGGGGTTCTGGTGGAACGAGGGCCTACCTGACTGATGGGGTTCTGGTGGAACGAGGGCCTACCTGACTGATGGGGTTCTGGTGGAACGAGGGCCTACCTGACTGATGGGGTTCTGGTGGAACGAGGGCCTACCTGACTGATGGGGTTCTGGTGGAACGAGGGCCTACCTGACTGATGGGGTTCTGGTGGAACGAGGGCCTACCTGACTGATGGGGTTCTGGTGGAACGAGGGCCTACCTGACTGATGGGGTTCTGGTGGAACGAGGGCCTACCTGACTGATGGGGTTCTGGTGGAACGAGGGCCTACCTGACTGATGGGGTTCTGGTGGAACGAGGGCCTACCAGACTGATGGGGTTCTGGTGGAACGAGGGCCTACCTGACTGATGGGGTTCTGATGGAACGAGGGCCTACCTGACTGATGGGGTTCTGGTGGAACGAGGGCCTACCTGACTGATGGGGTTCTGGTGGAACGAGGGCCTACCTGACTGATGGGGTTCTGGTGGAACGAGGGCCTACCTGACTGATGGGGTTCTGGTGGAACGAGGGCCTACCTGACTGATGGGGTTCTGGTGGAACGAGGGCCTACCTGACTGATGGGGTTCTGGTGGAACGAGGGCCTACCTGACTGATGGGGTTCTGGTCAAAGTATTCCTCGACAAAATATTCCACCAGCTGCAGAGTTGAAGAGAGAGAAAACAAAATCACAAAATATTTTTCAGCTCCATATGTTTCACAAGTATTTGAATTCCTCCTCATCTCTACCATCCCCTCCTCTTCCTCCTCCTATTCCTCACCTTGAGTGTAGAGGTGAGGCGATTGGGTTTCAGGTCCTGGTCTTCCATGGTTCTAGAGGTGTCAATTACCACGTACAGGTGACGCATCTGGAACACGTGATATTGTAGTGTTATCATTATTACTTTACTGAAGAAGTACATGGCATCTGAGAAGGCAAATAGAGGGTGAGGAATCAACTCACCATCCCAAGCCGAACTTGTCCATGACTCTCAAACACCCTTTTCCTTTTGGCCTGGAAAAGGATTTCCTCTACAGTGGCTTTGAGAGATCCAGACTCGTCCTCCTTCAAGATCTCCCTATATGGACAGACAGACAGACAGTCAGTCAGTCAGTGTCTGCATTTCAGTGGTAAATGCTGTTGCAGCCTCACTGTAGACCAAAGTCGAGGAGTTTAGTCGGGGGAGGCGCATCTGCGACAGCCAAAAGTCAGACACTAATGTGTTTTTTTTAACAGCGAGGCTTAGATCAACATGGCAGTGTTGCCATTCTTTATTAAAAATGTTTTTAACACACAAACTAAAATCATATGTGTGTACATTACACAACCAATTAGTGAGTAAGAGCCTCAACAACATGTATTTATTTATTATTTATTGGTTCCCGTTTCAGTCGTGTCTTTGGTGATGTTCGCTTGGGTCAAACAATAACACCCTAAAAGACTGGTTGCCAATAGAGCCTCTTACAACGCAGGTGACTGCTGCAGGATGAAGTTGGTGAAGAGCAAATGTAAAAACGCACAACATCAGTCCAATAATTATATTCATCCTAAGCTTACGTTTAGTGAGCGCCTTACCATGTTCGCTCATAACCTCCCTCCCAACGCTTGGCTCTCTCTGGCTCTTCGTCCATCTTGATTGAGTCAACCTCCAAATGCAGTTCAATCAAAAACGGAAGTATCTGTATAAATGACAAGAGGGTGAATTAGAAGCTTTAAAAACTTTGTAATGCTTTGTAGCTATTATATTATAAACCGTGGCATTATCATGCAAATACAATTATTTTCAAAAACAACATAGCTGCCAACTCATCATCCCCATACCAGTACTTATGTTTTTGGTTGGAAAATGTAGCTATGCAAGCAATCACAAGCACTCGATCCGTCAATTCTCCTTTAAACCCAGGAAGCAGTCATTCCACTTACAATTCATCAACTTTTCAAGCTTAATAATGTCAAAATACGTTCGGAACTTACCAAAGAATGGCGTTTCGCTGAGCAACTGTCGTCATTACTACCTTTTTGACGGTATGTACTTCCAAAAATAGTCTAAATAAAAAGTGACACGCAATCGAATGAATGCCAGTTTTGCACATCCTGCAATATTAGTAATGGATTTAAAACACAAAATAAAGCTTAATTAGAAACATACAACTTTAAAATTACCCTATATTGTCTACTTACATTAAATATTATTGCGTTCCGTGTAGCGCGGGTGAAACAACAGATAGGTATGGCGTTCATAAACTGTTGAAGGTGATCAAATCAATTACATTTTCTGCTGCTGGATCAGCCGAAATGTGCGTGGTAGTAATTGGTGATTTTATTGGTGGTGCCGAAGAGGTGGATTTGGCATTTTCTCAAAAACGATACGATTATTTTCGGTTGCATGTAACTTTGTATTTTTATTTTAGGGGGGTGGAGTACATACCGGCCGGAACCGCAGTACCGTCATTACGATACTAACGTTAGTTGCTCAGCCAAACTCAATTCTTTGGTAAGTACCAAACGTATGACATTAATCTTGAAAAGCTGGAGAATAGCAAATTGAATGCGCTTAAAGGAGAATCGCCACATTCAACGTCTCCTGTAAACCCAAGATTCTGGCTCAGCAGCGCCAAATATATCTTATAACTAACTCATTGTCTGTGGCTGCTGCGCCTTGCTGTGAAACTGACGGATGTTATTCGAATGCATTGCTAAATTAATCGTCTACATTTCATGAATGAGTTACTCGACTAAATTAGTTAAATCGTCGGCTGAATAATTGTACATTAGTTTAATATATAGAAATAGAAACATTCAAATAAGATTAAAACAAAAACACAACATTCGCATACCTGCTGAAGGAAGCAACCATGTTTGGTGTAACAGAAGAGCTTCCCGCCACAGGAAACATAGTCTAAAGGAAAAAATAGTTCCGAATTCAGATTTTTTGGGGGGGGAGCAAATGAGTAAACTTATGTTTTTGTGGATGATGAGCTCATAAATTGCATGTAAATGTCCAGAAACCATTGTCATTAAAAACGTTTTGAAGTTTAGTATTTAAGTGGACAGTTTAGACAGCAATAAGTTCTACCCTACCACGCCCATACATCTGCTCCTTTTATTCTCTGTCCCCAACGCACTAGACGACCAGTTTTGATAGCCTTTAGCCATACCCTCATCCTACTCCTCTGTTCCTCGGGTGATGTGGAGGTTAACCCAGGCCCTGCGTGTCCCCAGGCTCTCTCATTTGTTGACTTCTGTAACCGAAAAAGCCTTGATTTCATGCATGTTAACATCAGAAGCCTCCTCCCTAAATTTGTTTTACTCACTGCTTTAGCACACTCCGCCAACCATGATGTCCTTGCCGTGTCTGAATCCTGGTTTAGGAAGGCCACAAAATTTTGAGATTTACATCCCCAACTACAACATTTTCCATCAAGATAGAACAACCAAAGGGGGAGGAGTTGCAATCTACTGCAGAGATAGCTTGCAAAGTTCTGTCATACTTTCCAGGTCTATGCCCAAACAGTTTGAGCTTCTAATTAAAAAATGAATCTCTCACTGTTGCCTTCTGTTATAGACCCCCCTTAGCTCCAAGCTGTGCCCTGGACACCATATATGAATTGATTGCCCCCCCCATCTATCTTCAGAGTTCGTTCTGTTAGGTGGCCTAAACTGGGATATGCTTTACACCCTGGCAGTCCTACAATCTAAGGTAGATGCCCTCAATCTCACACAAATTATCAAGGAACCCACCAGGTACAACCCTAAATCCGTAAACATGGGCACCCTCTTAGATATTATTCTGACCAACTTGCCCTCCAAATACACCTCTGTTGTTTTCGATCAGGATCTCAGCGATCACTGCCTGCATCCGCTATGGGTCCGCGGTCAAACGACCACCCCTCTTCACTGTTAAACACTCCCTAAAACACTTCTGTGAGCAGGCCTTTCTAATCGACCTGGCCCAGGTATCCTGGAAGGATATTGACCTCATCCCATCAGTTGATGATGCCTGGTTGTTCTTTAAAAGTTGTTTCCTCACCATTTTAAATAAGCATGCCCCTTACAAAAAATGTAGAACTAAGAACAGATATAGCCCTTGGTTCACTCCAGACCTGACTGCCCTCGACCAGCAAAAAACATCCCGTGGTGGACTGCACTAGCATCGAATAGTCCCCGCGTTATGCAACTTTTCAGGGAAGTCAGAAACGAATACACGCAGTCAGTCAGGAAAGCAAAGGCTAGATTTTTCAAACAGACATTTGCATCCTATAGCTCTAACTCCAAAACGTTTTGGGACACTGTAAAGTGCATGGAGAATAAGAGCACCTCCTCTCAGCTGCCCACTGCACTGAGGCTAGGTAACACTGTCACCACTGATAAATCCACGATAATCAAGAATTTCAAGAAGCATTTCTCTACGGCTGGCCATGCTTTCCTCCTGGCTATTCCAACCTGCAGCTACTTGCCCAAGCCTCCCCAGCTTCTCCTTCACCCAAATCCAGATAGCAGATGTTCTGAAAGAGCTGCAAACCCTGGACCCTTACAAATCAGCTGGCCTAGACAATCTGGACCCTCTCTTTCTAAAATTATCCGCCGCCATTGTTGCAACCCCTATTACCAGTCTGTTCAACCTCTCTTTCATATCGTCCGAGATCCCTAAAGATTGGAAAGCTGCAGCAGTCATCCCCCTCTTCAAAGGGGGAGACACTCTAGACCCAAACTGCTATAGACCTATATCCATCCTGCCCTGCATTTCTAAAGTCTTCGAAAGCCAAGTTAATAAATAGATCACTGACCATTTTGAATCCTACCGTACCGTCTCCCCTGCGCAATCCGGTTTCCGAGCTGTTTCCCTGATACACCTCTACGCAGACGACACCATTCTGTATACATCTGGCCCTTCATTGGATACTGTGTTACCAAACCTCCAAACGAGCTTCAATGGCATACAACACTCCTTCCGTCGCCTCCAACTAGTGCTAGTAAGACTAAATGCATGCTTTTCAACCGTTTGCTGCCCACACCCGCCCGCCCGACTAGCAACATTACTCTGGACGGTTCTTACTTATATGTGGACAACTACAAAAACCTAGGTGTTTGGCTAGACTGTAAACTCTCCTTCCAGACTCAGTAAACATCTCCAATCTAAAATGAAATCTAGAATAGTCTTCCTATTTCGCAGCAAAGCCTCCTTCACTCAAGCCGCCAAACATACCCTCGTAAAACTGACTATCCTACCGATCCTCGACTTTGGCGATGTCATTTACAAAATAGCCTCCAACACTCTACTCAACAAACTGGATGCAGTCTATCACAGTGCATTCCATTTTGTCACAAGAGCCCCATATACCACCCACCACTGCGACCTGTATGCTTTCGTCTGCTGGCCTTCGCTACATATTTGTCGCCAGACCCACTGGCTCCAGGTCATCTATAAGTCTTTGCTAGGTAAAGCTCCGCCTTAACTCAGCTCACTGGTCACAATAACAACACCCACCCATAGCATGCGCTCCAGCAGGTATATCTCACTGGTCATCCTCAAAGCAAACACCTCCTATGGCTGCCTTTCCTTCCATTTCTCTGCTGCGAATGACTGGAACGAATTGCAAAAATCACTGAAGCTGGAGACTTATTTCCCTCACTAACTTTAAACATCAGCTATCTGAGCAGCTAACCGATCGCTGCAGCTGTACATAGCCCATCCATTCTACCTACCTCATCCCCATAATGTTTTTATTTACTTTTCTGCTCTTTCACACACCAGTATTTCTACTTGCACATCTATCATGGTCCTTCTGTGGCTCAGCTGGTAGAGCATGGCGCTTGTAACGCCAGGATAGTGGGTTCGATTCCCGGGACCACCCATACGTAGAATGTATGCACACATGACTGTAAGTCGCTTTGGATAAAAGCGTCAGCTAAATGGCATATATTATATTTATATTATTATCACTCCAGTGATGATTTGCTAAATTGTCATTACTTCGCTACTATGGCCTATATATTGCCTTACCTCCTCACACCATTTGAACACTGTGTATAGACTTTATTTTCTTCTACTGTGTTATTGACTGTACGCTTGTTTATTCCATGTGTAACTCTGTGTTGTTTGTGTCGCACTGCTTTGCTTTATCTTTCGGTCACAGTTGTAAATGAGAACTTGTTCTCAACTAGCCCACCTGGTGAACTAAAATAATAAAAATATTTGTTTGAAGCTGCAAATAAAGTGTTTTAATTTTTTATTAAATAACATTTACACAATAAATCCTACATTGTACATAATCACCATAGTAGTAGGTTACTTGCCTGCTTCTCTGTATGAACAATATTTAACCTCAGACTATTGTTGAAGATGGACATCTTCAATACATCACAATGTTCACATTTAATTTTTTAACTAAACAGACAGAAATGTCTGAGAAAATTACAATTTAGATGAATGGCAAAACATTTTCGGAAATTCACAAAAAGATATAGTTACGAAAAAGGGAAAACATCGTTAATTTGCTTACTATACAGTGGACGGTGCTTACTAGACATCCGGTGCCCGGATGTCAGTAAAAGACCGCTACAAAATGAATTTGTAAAAGCTGATAAAAAAAAAAAAAACTGTACAATTCCATAAGGACACACCGGGTATTTATTTTTTATAGATAAAATATTTTATTTGGATACAGGAGCATCCCCTGAGAACCTTTGTTAAAACAAAAATGTACAAACATGTAAAAAAAAAAAACGTTCATTGGCCATGTCATGTATCTATACCCTAGAGGGCGCTCTAATAACCTTTAGCATCTTGCGCCATCCATCATTCCCCAACTGTTAACCTAACGTAGCAGGTTTAAAATAAACGCCTGAAACTAGATCCCATAAATATTGTTTATAAAAAATGTAAAAAACTGTCTGGGGAGGTTCTCTTCTGTAATGTTCAATCAATCCAGTAAATGTGGAGGAGTTAAGATGGCTGGTCACCTTGTTCATGTCCAAAAGCTGAAGTCGAGTCACAGGCTCTTTCCAAAACCGGAACATCCGATTGTTGGGGACTCGGCATAGGCTACATATTAGAGGTATTATCATAGCCGCTGGAAGTAGTTTGGGGGTGGGGTTGCTGCAACGACAGGGGGAGTGTATATGGAGTGTCTATATGTCGGTCCGCTAATACAGGCCCAATGCACTGCTTTTGTGGGGGGAAAAATGTACCAAATGTATTTGAGTGTTTACCAGCATTTTTAACTTGAGTCTGATAATTATCTGTACAAAACAGGTAATTTTAAAATACTTGTGGAATATTAAAAAAAACTTTATTGATATGTTATCCATTTTCTTGAAATACTTTGCAACTTATTTCTATGTGAAAATTGAAATGGTCTATTCATTCCTTTTCCATGTTAATAAACACTCTTATCCAGAGCAACTTACAGTAGTGAGTGCACAGATTTTTGTACTGGTCCTCTGTGGGAATCGAACCCTAGCATAGCAAGCACCATGCTCTATCAACTGAGCCACATCATCAGGATTTTTCAGGGGGTGCGGCAGCATCCCTACTTCCCGCGGCTGTGGGTACAATCCTGGGGCTGGGGGGACTCAACATCAATCTAACTTCAATAAGAAAATAAAACAACATTATTAGACATTCAGAGAATTCTCCCTCTTAAAAAATGTTCATATGACTTCACATTGAAAAAAAAGCCTTCTCTGGGTCCCTCTCCCATTATGGTCTTCCTTCTTTTGAGGCCAGTTTCCTGGACAGACAAGGGTGGAGTCTGCTCTGGACTGGGGTTGGTGGTCAGGGTTCAGGGTCTGCGGTCATACTCGCTGACCTTCCTCTTGATGTGAGACAGCTTGGCCTTCAGATGCTTGCACCTCTTCTTCTTCAGCTGATAGTCTGAGGACTGTGGAGAGAAGTGGAGGTTAACTTTTTTAAAACATGTTGAAACCTACTGTGGTTGGGTTGGTTGAATCAAATTCTCACAAAAAATTTTACTCAAAAAAGGTAATAGTGGTGTAGTGGGACATACCTTCTTCATATTCTTCATCCGGGTGTACTTATCCATAGCATCCTGTTTTAAGGATAGAAAAAAAAACAATTAGCGTCACACTTTCTTATAGCCTACAGCAGAGCAGGGGTATTCAACCTGCTGGTTTTCTGTTCTAGCTAATAATTGCACACACCTAGTGTCCCAGGTCTAAATCAGTCCCTGAGTAAAGGGGAACCACGAAAAAAATACTGTGGAACTGGTTGAGGTCCTGAGTTGAGTGAAGGGCCAACATCGGGTGTCAAACCCATTCCACAAAGGGCCGAGTGTCCGCGGATTTCTGTTTTTTTCTTTCAATTAAGACCTAAACAACAAGGTAATTAGTGACCTTAATTCATCAATCAATTACAAGGGTGGAGCGGGGCCCTCCGTGGAATGAGTTTGACACATAATGCCTACAGCTCAGATACTGTGTGGGTATAGCCTACAGCTCAGATACTGTGTGGGTATAGCCTACAGCTCAGATACTGTGTGGGTATAGCCTACAGCTCAGATACTGTGTGGGTATAGCCTACATGATGAGATACTGTGTGGGTATAGCCTACATGATGAGATACTGTGTGGGTATAGCCTACATGATGAGATACTGTGTGGGTATAGCCTACATGATGAGATACTGTGTGGGTATAGCCTACATGATGAGATACTGTGTGGGTATAGCCTACATGATGAGATACTGTGTGGGTATAGCCTACATGATGAGATACTGTGTGGGTATAGCCTACATGATGAGATACTGTGTGGGTATAGCCTACATGATGAGATACTGTGTGGGTATAGCCTACAGCTCAGATACTGCGTGGGTATAGCCTACATGATGAGATACTGTGTGGGTATAGCCTACATGATGAGATACTGTGTGGGTATAGCCTACATGATGAGATACTGTGTGGGTATAGCCTACATGATGAGATACTGTGTGGGTATAGCCTACATGATGAGATACTGTGTGGGTATAGCCTACATGATGAGATACTGTGTGGGTATAGCCTACATGATGAGATACTGTGTGGGTATAGCCTACAGCTCAGATACTGTGTGGGTATAGCCTACATGATGAGATACTGTGTGGGTATAGTCTACATGATGAGATTATTATGGACAGAAAGAGCGAGATTATTTGTATTTGTCAATCGGCAGCCAATCATCGATCATCATGTCACCAGAATGAGACCCTCAATAATTATTGAAAAGGAGCATCAAACTCATCACCTTGCACTTTCACCACCCTGTGGAGTTCATGTATTTCATCTGTAGCCTAATAAACTGCAGGCTTTCCTGATGAGTTGTAGTGGGAGGACACACAACATGTCATCGCATGACTCCCAAGTTTACTTCAATATTATGGTTATATCAAGATTTGGGCGTAAAAGCGTTTCCACCGACATTTCTGACATAATTCATTTTACTGACAGAAAGATCCCACCTTGTCTCGTGTATTTTGGTTTGTCGACATTTGAAAAGTTTACCGACAAACTGTTCTGTTTCCATCAGGCCTGTCATGACATTTCTGTTTATCTGACATGTACTCTTATAAAATAAAAAAAAGGTTGGATGGAAACCTGGTTACTGTAGGAGTTACGTCATTATATCCAGGTGTTTTTAATCGACACAAGCTGGTTACTGTAGGAGTTACATCATTATATCCAGGTGTTTTTAATCGACACAAGCTGGTTACTGTAGGAGTTACATCATTATATCCAGGTGTTTTTAATAGACACAACCTGGTTACTGTAGGAGTTACGTCATTATATCCAGGTGTTTTTAATAGACACAAGCTGGTTACTGTAGGAGTTACATCATTATATCCAGGTGTTTTTAATCGACACAACCTGGTTACTGTAGGAGTTACGTCATTATATCCAGGTGTTTTTAATCGACAACCTGGTTACTGTAGGAGTTACATCATTATATCCAGGTGTTTTTAATCGACAACCTGGTTACTGTAGGAGTTACATCATTATATCCAGGTGTTTTTAATCGACACAACCTGGTTACTGTAGGAGTTACATCATTATATCCAGGTGTTTTTAATAGACACAACCTGGTTACTGTAGGAGTTACATCATTATATCCAGGTGTTTTTAATCGACACAACCTGGTTACTGTAGGAGTTACGTCATTATATCCAGGTGTTTTTAATAGACACAAGCTGGTTACTGTAGGAGTTACATCATTATATCCAGGTGTTTTTAATCGACACAACCTGGTTACTGTAGGAGTTACATCATTATATCCAGGTGTTTTTAATCGACACAACCTGGTTACTGTAGGAGTTACGTCATTATATCCAGGTGTTTTTAATAGACACAAGCTGGTTACTGTAGGAGTTACATCATTATATCCAGGTGTTTTTAATCGACACAAGCTGGTTACTGTAGGAGTTACATCATTATATCCAGGTGTTTTTAATCGACACAAGCTGGTTACTGTAGGAGTTACGTCATTATATCCAGGTGTTTTTAATAGACACAAGCTGGTTACTGTAGGAGTTACATCATTATATCCAGGTGTTTTTAATCGACACAAGCTGGTTACTGTAGGAGTTACATCATTATATCCAGGTGTTTTTAATAGACACAACCTGGTTACTGTAGTAGGAGTTACGTCATTATATCCAGGTGGTTTTAATAGACACAACCTGGTTACTGTAGGAGTTACATCATTATATCCAGGTGTTTTTAATCGACACAAGCTGGTTACTGTAGGAGTTACATCATTATATCCAGGTGGTTTTAATCGACACGACCTGGTTACTGTAGTAGGAGTTACATCATTATATCCAGGTGTTTTTAATCGACACGACCTGGTTACTGTAGTAGGAGTTACATCATTATATCCAGGTGTTTTTAATAGACACAAGCTGGTTACTGTAGGAGTTACATCATTATATCCAGGTGGTTTTAATCGACACGACCTGGTTACTGTAGTAGGAGTTACATCATTATATCCAGGTGTTTTTAATCGACACAACCTGGTTACTGTCGGAGTTACGTCATTATATCCAGGTGTTTTTAATCGACACAAGCTGGTTACTGTAGGAGTTACATCATTATATCCAGGTGTTTTTAATCGACACAACCTGGTTACTGTAGGAGTTACATCATTATATCCAGGTGTTTTTAATCGACACAACCTGGTTACTGTAGGAGTTACGTCATTATATCCAGGTGTTTTTAATCGACACAACCTGGTTACTGTAGGAGTTACATCATTATATCCAGGTGTTTTTAATCGACACAACCTGGTTACTGTAGGAGTTACGTCATTATATCCAGGTGTTTTTAATCGACACAAGCTGGTTACTGTAGGAGTTACATCATTATATCCAGGTGTTTTTAAATCGACACAAGTTACATGGAAATGCACCTCGCAGGAAATTGTAAAATCTATTTTCTATATAAACTTTCTAAATGTCGTCAAAAAATAAATCAATCACTGGACAAGTTAATGGAAACATAGCTATTCACACACACACACACACACACACACACACACACACACACACACACACACACACACACACACACACACACACACACACACACACACACACACACACACACACACACACACTAATAGAACGAGAACATTAAATATAACATTTATATAGTATCTCTAAAGTCCTCACCAGGAACTGTGGGCTGCCCTCTGGTTGTCTGTCCAGTTCCCTGTCCAGGTCAGCCAGGCCCATGTTGAGGTCATCCAGCTCAGCCTGCAGCTCTTTGTACTCGAGATGGTCCCGGTCAAACTCCCTCTTGTAGTCCAGACGCTCCTGCTCATTCATGATGGCAGAGAACTCGCTGAGAGACAGGATGGATAGAGTGAGTTTTTTTATATATATATATATACACAGTATTATACCCCTTCCCTTAGTGAGTTTCCATCCATCAAAGATAAGAGAGTGAAAAGGAAACTCAAGTTAATGTCTATAACTTTCTACCCACAAATACCCCTAAAATCCCCTTCCAAAACTTCTATACCCCAGACCTGGGACAACTCTAGTTTTAACGACAGACCCGGGACAACTCTAGTTAACGACAGACCCGGGACAACTCTAGTTAACGACAGACCCGGGACAAGTCCAGTTTTAACGACAGACCGGGACAACTCTAGTTTTAACGACAGACCCGGGACAACTCTAGTTTTAACGACAGACCGGGACAACTCTAGTTTTAACGACAGACCCGGGACAACTCTAGTTTTAACGACAGACCGGGACAACTCTAGTTTTAACGACAGACCCGGGACAACTCTAGTTTTAACGACAGACCCGGGACAACTCTAGTTTTAACGACAGACCCGGGACAACTCTAGTTTTAACGACAGACCCGGGACAACTCTAGTTTTAACGACAGACCCGGGACAACTCTAGTTTTAACGACAGACCGGGACAACTCTAGTTTTAACGACAGACCCGGGACAACTCTAGTTTTAACGACAGACCGGGACAACTCTAGTTTTAACGACAGACCCGGGACAACTCTAGTTTTAACGACAGACCGGGACAACTCTAGTTTTAACGACAGACCGGGACAACTCTAGTTTTAACGACAGACCGGGACAACTCTAGTTTTAACGACAGACCGGGACAACTCTAGTTTTAACGACAGACCGGGACAACTCTAGTTTTAACGACAGACCCGGGACAACTCTAGTTTTAACGACAGACCGGGACAACTCTAGTTTTAACGACAGACCGGGACAACTCTAGTTTTAACGACAGACCGGGACAACTCTAGTTTTAACGACAGACCGGGACAACTCTAGTTTTAACGACAGACCGGGACAACTCTAGTTTTAACGACAGACCGGGACAACTCTAGTTTTAACGACAGACCGGGACAACTCTAGTTTTAACGACAGACCCGGGACAACTCTAGTTTTAACGACAGACCGGGACAACTCTAGTTTTAACGACAGACCGGGACAACTCTAGTTTTAACGACAGACCGGGACAACTCTAGTTTTAACGACAGACCCGGGACAACTCTAGTTTTAACGACAGACCGGGACAACTCTAGTTTTAACGACAGACCCGGGACAACTCTAGTTTTAACGACAGACCCGGGACAACTCTAGTTTTAACGACAGACCCGGGACAACTCTAGTTTTAACGACAGACCGGGACAACTCTAGTTTTAACGACAGACCGGGACAACTCTAGTTTTAACGACAGACCCGGGACAACTCTAGTTTTAACGACAGACCGGGACAACTCTAGTTTTAACGACAGACCGGGACAACTCTAGTTTTAACGACAGACCGGGACAACTCTAGTTTTAACGACAGACCGGGACAACTCTAGTTTTAACGACAGACCCGGGACAACTCTAGTTTTAACGACAGACCGGGACAACTCTAGTTTTAACGACAGACCGGGACAACTCTAGTTTTAACGACAGACCGGGACAACTCTAGTTTTAACGACAGACCGGGACAACTCTAGTTTTAACGACAGACCGGGACAACTCTAGTTTTAACGACAGACCGGGACAACTCTAGTTTTAACGACAGACCCGGGACAACTCTAGTTTTAACGACAGACCCGGGACAACTCTAGTTTTAACGACAGACCCGGGACAACTCTAGTTTTAACGACAGACCCGGGACAACTCTAGTTTTAACGACAGACCGGGACAACTCTAGTTTTAACGACAGACCGGGACAACTCTAGTTTTAACGACAGACCGGGACAACTCTAGTTTTAACGACAGACCCGGGACAACTCTAGTTTTAACGACAGACCCGGGACAACTCTAGTTTTAACGACAGACCGGGACAACTCTAGTTTTAACGACAGACCGGGACAACTCTAGTTTTAACGACAGACCGGGACAACTCTAGTTTTAACGACAGACCGGGACAACTCTAGTTTTAACGACAGACCCGGGACAACTCTAGTTTTAACGACAGACCCGGGACAACTCTAGTTTTAACGACAGACCGGGACAACTCTAGTTTTAACGACAGACCGGGACAACTCTAGTTTTAACGACAGACCCGGGACAACTCTAGTTTTAACGACAGACCGGGACAACTCTAGTTTTAACGACAGACCGGGACAACTCTAGTTTTAACGACAGACCGGGACAACTCTAGTTTTAACGACAGACCCGGGACAACTCTAGTTTTAACGACAGACCGGGACAACTCTAGTTTTAACGACAGACCGGGACAACTCTAGTTTTAACGACAGACCCGGGACAACTCTAGTTTTAACGACAGACCCGGGACAACTCTAGTTTTAACGACAGACCGGGACAACTCTAGTTTTAACGACAGACCGGGACAACTCTAGTTTTAACGACAGACCCGGGACAACTCTAGTTTTAACGACAGACCGGGACAACTCTAGTTTTAACGACAGACCGGGACAACTCTAGTTTTAACGACAGACCGGGACAACTCTAGTTTTAACGACAGACCGGGACAACTCTAGTTTTAACGACAGACCGGGACAACTCTAGTTTTAACGACAGACCGGGACAACTCTAGTTTTAACGACAGACCGGGACAACTCTAGTTTTAACGACAGACCGGGACAACTCTAGTTTTAACGACAGACCCGGGACAACTCTAGTTTTAACGACAGACCGGGACAACTCTAGTTTTAACGACAGACCCGGGACAACTCTAGTTTTAACGACAGACCCGGGACAACTCCAGTTTTAACGACAGACCGGGACAACTCCAGTTTTAACGACAGACCGGGACAAGTCCAGTTTTAACGACAGACCGGGACAAGTCCAGTTTTAACGACAGACCCGGGACAAGTCCAGTTTTAACGACAGACCGGGACAAGTCCAGTTTTAACGACAGACCCGGGACAAGTCCAGTTTTAACGACAGACCGGGACAAGTCCAGTTTTAACGACAGACCGGGACAAGTCCAGTTAACGACAGACCGGGACAAGTCCAGTTAACGACAGACCGGGACAAGTCCAGTTAACGACAGACCCGGGACAAGTCCAGTTAACGACAGACCCGGGACAAGTCCAGTTAACGACAGACCCGGGACAAGTCCAGTTAACGACAGACCCGGGACAAGTCCAGTTAACGACAGACCCGGGACAAGTCCAGTTAACGACAGACCCGGGACAAGTCCAGTTAACGACAGACCCGGGACAAGTCCAGTTAACGACAGACCCGGGACAAGTCCAGTTAACGACAGACCCGGGACAAGTCCAGTTAACGACAGACCCGGGACAACTCCAGTTAACGACAGACCCGGGACAACTCCAGTTAACGACAGACCCGGGACAACTCCAGTTAACGACAGACCCGGGACAACTCCAGTTAACGACAGACCCGGGACAACTCCAGTTAACGACAGACCCGGGACAACTCCAGTTAACGACAGACCCGGGACAACTCCAGTTAACGACAGACCCGGGACAACTCTAGTTAACGACAGACCCGGGACAACTCTAGTTAACGACAGACTTGGGACAACTCTAGTTAACGACAGACTTGGGACAACTCTAGTTAACTACAGACTTGGGACAACTCTAGTTAACTCTGCTTTGTGGAAAGTCACTTTTTTCCAGGGGAACAAATTGTAACTTGAGATTACGACAACTCTTTGAATACAGATCCACAAAAATTATGACTTTTCAAAACTACTTCAATACAGAGCTCAGAAATGACTATTTTTGATACAGATCAAAGAAAGCAACTACTTAAAAAAATATATTTTAATACAGATCTTAGGAAGTGTCTACTTTTCTGAAACTATTGGATTGGCTGCCTTCATCTAATAGTATTTCCTAAATAGTACATACTATTTCAATATATCCACAATATTAGAAGTTTCGTAAAAAAAAAAAAGCTATATACACACCAATTTCCTTTGTTTCATCAGAAATGGATTGCTTATGTGTGTGTTAAATATTGCTGTTCTGATTTTTAATTCATAGATGTGTATTAAAATTGGTTGTTGCAAAAAATTGTTGCAAAAAAACGCTATACAGTGGGGCAAAGAAGTATTTAGTCAGCCACCAATTGTTTAAAAATCCTACAATGTGATTTTCTGGATTTTTTTTTCTCATTTTGTCTGTCATAGTTGAAGTGTACCTATGATGAAAATTACAGGCCTCTCTCGTCTTTTTAAGTGGGAGAACTTGCACAATTGGTGGCTGGCTAAATACTTTTTTGCCCCACTGTATATCCATTGTTTAGCTGAAATGTAAAGTTGGTATCCTGTGGATTTGACTGATCTGTGGTTGTCTCACTGCACTAACTGTGAGTCGCGCTGGATAGGAGCATCTGCTAAATTAATAAAATGTCAAATGTAAATATTTTACATACAGATCTCATTACTGTATTGATTATTTTTATTTTTTACAATATTGATGTCACAAATGTATAATTTTTAGTTCTTTATTTAAAAAAAAAATGGTTACATTTGAGTGTAAAACGTAGCGGCACTACGTGTTTCTCTGAGAGGGAGGTGGATATATAGCGTTTTGCAACAACATGATTGTCTCTCTAAAATGTGATATATTTCAAACAAATACATGTCTGTCATTGAACAACTCCGTTCCACGATTAGAAATGGCACAAAAACACAACAATCTCAAAGTTATTTAAACAATAAAAGCAAATTTACCAATAATTCTGAAAATGGATGTAAAATATAACGTTTTGGAATTAAACTTCATTTGATCTGAACATTCTGTAACTATCCATTCTCCTGACAGTCCATAATCAAGTCAAACCAATGATAGTCTGTACAGAGAAGTATAAATAAGTTGTGATGCTCAACTACTGTATGACTCAACATGCCACTGAAAAAGGTTGAAAGCTGTAATACATTTTGTTGATAGCTGAAAAATACTACAGAGTAATTCAAAGCCATTTGCAAACAGTTGGACGCTTAGCAAAAAAACAACTTTGAACGTCTTTGTCCATCAGAGGGCACGTGTTCTTGTTTCAAAACACTCAGTATAACATATTTAAAGGGATAGTTTACTACAAATAAAAAACGAACATGATTTTCCAACTACCTTGAGCTGTAGTTGATTCAAGATGGCAGTTTTTGGATATTTATTTTCCTTTCGACACTTAATAGCTATATTTTGTTACTGTTAGCATTCTCAATAACACTAAACTTCCCTTGCGCCTATGTGTTAAAACTACATTTTATTAGCATGTTGTCACATGATACTTTGGTAATTGCATATCAATGAGCTGAGAGTTTGAGCTGACGTTCCTTATTCGTTCCTTATTCCACATACGCAAGAACTCCATCGTTATGCAAATATAAATCAATTTACCAAGTCCGATGCAACAATTATGTTGCTATGGTAATGATGAGAGTTACTCTGCGTCTATAAGAACTTGATGTGAAGTGTTACTGTATTATCTTGCACTCATTATGAACATATATTAGTTAGTCATTTTGAAGCTGCAAAAGTAGTCTACTAATGTTGATGTGATTCTATGTCCCTCATTAAAATACCTTGCGTTACAGAAGGAGACTCATACTTCCAGGAACGATACATCATTGAAGAGATATGTGAAAACACCTTGAGGATTGGTTCTAAACAACATTTGCCATGTTTCAGTCGATATTATGGAGTTAATTTGGAAAAAAGTTTGGCATTTGGATAACTGAATTTTCTGGTTTTTTTGGTAGCCAAACGTGATGCACCAAACGGACCGATTTCTCCTGCACAAAAAATCTTTCAGGAAAAACTGAACATTTGCTATCTAACTGAGAGTCTCCTCATTGAAAACATCCGAAGTTCTTCAAAGGTAAATTATTTATTGAATGTTTTTGCTGTTTTTTGTGAAAATGTGGCCTGCTCATGCTAACGCTAAATGCTAACGCTAAATGCTAGTTTGCTATGGCAGAGAAGAATATTATTGAAAATCTGAGATGACAGTGTTGTTAACAAAAGGCTAAGCTTGAGAGCTAGCATATTGATTTCATTTCATTTGCGATTTTCATGAATAGTTAACGTTGCGTTATGGTAATGGTCTTGAGGCTGTAGTCACGATCCCGGATCCGGGATGGCTCGACGCAAGAAGTTAAGAACACATTCTTATTTACAATGACGGCCTACCCCGGCCAAAACCAGACAACGTGGGGCCAATTGTGCGCCGCCCAATGGAACTCCCATTCACAGCTGGATGTGATGCCCCCTGGATTCGAACCAGGGACTTGCACTGAGATGCAGTGACCTTAGACCGCTGCGCCACTCAGGAGCCCCATTGACCCAGGGGTCTGAATACTTATGTAAATTAGATATTTCTGTATTTAAATTTTCAATGCATTTGCAAACATTTCTAAAAACATGTTTCCACTTCGTCATTATGGTTTATTTTATGTAGACGAGGAGGCGAAAAAAACATATTTTTAATCCATTTTGAATTCAGGTTGTAACCTGACAAAAAGTAAAAGGGTTTGAATACTTTCTGAAGGCACCGTAAATATTATATGGAACTTTATCAAACGTAACTTTAATCTCACGTACTGAGCCAGGAAATGTGGTTACTTTGCAATAAAGTGAATAGTCTTTTCTTTTCCATTCGCTTTGGCAGACAACGGTGCCTTGGAGAGAGAGAGAGAGAAAGAGAGGCTCTAACTGTTTAACCCCACTTATAGATGCCTGAATTCCTGCTTATGTCCTCTGACCCTCTTGGTCATGTTAGCCTCTCGTCTGAGACCTGTATTTAAATATCAAAGAAACTAGTTGCCTTTTCGTTCAAACTCCATATAAATATTTGACTACTTTGAGCATTTAAAAAGTTAGTATTTTCTGATAAAGTACAAAAAATACAATTATTTCCTGCCCATGTCTGCTATGGGCACTTGTATTTTTTGTACTTTATTAGAAAATACTAACTTTTTAAATGCTCAAAGTAGTCAAATATTTATATGGAGTTTGAACAAAAAGGCAACTAGTTTCTTTGATATTTAAATACAGGTCTCAGACGAGAGGCTAACATGACCAAGAGGGTCGAGAAAGACTGTTTGAGGAATATATTATTACTCCTATCTTATATCTATAACAATGCTACAACCTACTTGAATTATTTTACCTTTATTTAACTAGGCAAGTCAGTTCAGAACAAATTCTTATTTATAATGACGTCCTAGGAACAGTGGGGTTAACTGCCTGTTCATGGGCAGAACGACAGATTTGTACCTTGTCAGTTCGGGGATATGAACTTGCAACTTTTCGGTTACTAGTCCAACTCTCTAACCACTAGGCTACCCTGCCGCCCCAATGAATACAGTTTATTAGGATCCCGTTCAGACCCGGATTCTACTGTCATTCTAGCATTATCCCAGATCTGTTAAGTATGGCAAACTGTTCAGGATCTGGCTATACTTTACAAAACAGATCTGAAAGCAGGCAACTTTCATTGCACCAGTCGTCCCTCCACTCACGAGTTAAAGTCGATCTCGTCCAGATCCTCTCCTCCTGATTCTGCACCAGTGTCATAGTCCCTCAGCTTGCTCTTCAGTCCTCCCAACGAACTTGTTATGTCTGAGCTCCTGAAAAAAATATATATATATTATTCAATAATACACCTTGTTGCATATAACCTAAATATCATCACTATTTATTCTAATAAACTCCATTTGAATGGAATCAGTAAAACTGTATTAGAGGACTGTATATAGCACTAGAATCTGTCTTCTCATAACAGAAGTGTTTGTTTTTCTCTGAAACAAGCTCATCCTGATCGAGTGATGTCAGGATGACGGCGTCACACAAAACCTCAAATCATCCGGCAACAAGATTGAACCAAAGAACACATTCCCAACATTCTACCAACGTCTGGTGAGTGCATAAAAAGCCACAGCATTCTACCAACGTCTGGTGAGTGCATAAAAAGCCACAGCATTCTACCAACGTCTGGTGAGTGCATAAAAAGCCACAGCATTCTACCAACGTCTGGTGAGTGCATAAAAAGCCACAGCATTCTACCAACGTCTGGTGAGTGCATAAAAAGCCACAGCATTCTACCAACGTCTGGTGAGTGCATAAAAGCCACAGCATTCTACCAACGTCTGGTGAGTGCATAAAAAGCCACAGCATTCTACCAACGTCTGGTGAGTGCATAAAAAGCCGCAGCATTCTACCAACGTCTGGTGAGTGCATAAAAAGCCGCAGCATTCTACCAACGTCTGGTGAGTGCATAAAAGCCGCAGCATTCTACCAACGTCTGGTGAGTGCATAAAAAGCCGCAGCATTCTACCAACGTCTGGTGAGTGCATAAAAAGCCGCAGCATTCTACCAACGTCTGGTGAGTGCATAAAAAGCCACAGCATTCTACCAACGTCTGGTGAGTGCATAAAAAGCCACAGCATTCTACCAACGTCTGGTGAGTGCATAAAAAGCTGCAGCATTCTACCAACGTCTGGTGAGTGCATAAAAAGCCACAGCATTCTACCAACGTCTGGTGAGTGCATAAAAAGCCACAGCATTCTACCAACGTCTGGTGAGTGCATAAAAAGCCACAGCATTCTACCAACGTCTGGTGAGTGCATAAAAAGCCACAGCATTCTACCAACGTCTGGTGAGTGCATAAAAAGCCACAGCATTCTACCAACGTCTGGTGAGTGCATAAAAAGCCACAGCATTCTACCAACGTCTGGTGAGTGCATAAAAAGCCACAGCATTCTACCAACTTCTGGTGAGTGCATAAAAAGCCACAGCATTCTACCAACGTCTGGTGAGTGCATAAAAAGCCACAGCATTCTACCAACGTCTGGTGAGTGCATAAAAAGCCACAGCATTCTACCAACGTCTGGTGAGTGCATAAAAAGCCACAGCATTCTACCAACGTCTGGTGAGTGCATAAAAAGCCACAGCATTCTACCAACGTCTGGTGAGTGCATAAAAAGCCACAGCATTCTACCAACTTCTGGTGAGTGCATAAAAAGCCACAGCATTCTACCAACGTCTGGTGAGTGCATAAAAAGCCACAGCATTCTACCAACGTCTGGTGAGTGCATAAAAAGCCACAGCATTCTACCAACTTCTGGTGAGTGCATAAAAAGCCACAGCATTCTACCTACGTCTGGTGAGTGCATAAAAAGCCACAGCATTCTACCTACGTCTGGTGAGTGCATAAAAAGCCACAGCATTCTACCTACGTCTGGTGAGTGCATAAAAAGCCACAGCATTCTACCAACTTCTGGTGAGTGCATAAAAAGCCACAGCATTCTACCTACGTCTGGTGAGTGCATAAAAAGCCACAGCATTCTACCAACTTCTGGTAAGTGCATAAAAAGCCGCAGCATTCAACCAGGAAATACACTTTCTTATTTCCAGTTCTAACGTGACAAATGGAACAATAATTCATGACTATGTCATGAGTTCATTCGGCATGGTAAATACACCAAGTATATTGGGGTGGCAGACCACCATCGATGGTGGAAAACGTGATTTGACTTCTTCATTTATCTAAGCATGTTATAACAAATAGCTTAATGGTCTTCCCTTGCCAAAATAATGTCTTGAGTAACACTTCTTTGTGTTGAGGAAATACTTTCTCTTTGCCAGGTGAAAACATGCGGGTGAAACAACCCAAAACAAACATAGCCCTTTAACTTTCACCAAGGAAACTAAATGGTTATTCTACTGAGTGAGGATGATGAAGATGTCTGTGGACAGGCAAAGTAAGCTTTGGGTCTTCCCCCACTAATGGTTATGGTTAGGATTAGCTGACCACAGATTCTTTAAGAAAAAAGTTAAATTAATTCAAATGTGCAGCAGAGCATTGTTCCAGCTCATACCTATGGGGTCGGCCCTTACCAACTTCAGGTTCTCATTGAAATACATTTCTCTGGATCAGTTTTTGACACTGCAAAAATCTCAGTGTGAAGGTGACCTTACCCAGGCAGATACAGAGGTCTGTGGTCTGGCAGCTGGTCCAGGAAGTTCCTGGAGCCCCCCACCTTGTCGTTGTATTCATTCACCAGAGTGTCCGGCTGACCAGACACGTTATTCACCTACAGGAAGACACAGGGATCAATAAAGTTTATTCAATTGAATTCAATACAGAGAGGAGGTCAAGAGTCAGGCATCATATTGAGACAGAGGGCAACAAACAGCCACTAATGTAAAACCTTCACACAGCGTGTGTTTAAATAACACACACCACAGGTTGGTAAAGAACAAAAGGCTCAAGAGCATTCCAATCATCCAGGAACAGAGGTATAAACACAATTACCTGAAAACATAATGCTTATCGTCAATGTAAACATCATGTTTATGAAACTCCTGAATAAACTTCTACTCATAATTTCAGGCCATGCCTTTAAAGCATGTCATGTCAATGAGGAACCAACTTGTCGACTGAAGAAACCTTTGAGATCAGACTTATGATCCAACCAAACCAGTCTTTAGTTCAACGTCGATGGCCTGACAACTGCAGTACCAGATTGTCTTCATTAAAACACATATGGCATGGTGTTGAACGGTGTCTCATGTTGACTTTATGCCTAGGCTACCAGGTATGGCTGTAGCCCATGTATGTGCAGTTTGCCTAGTTTTATAGCTGCACCAAGTCTATTAAGTTGATATGGCAACAACACATTGAATCTGAATCTTTTGTGAATCCAACAACGCATTGAATCTGAATCTTTTGTGAATCCAATAACGCATCGAATCTGAATCTTTTCTGAATCCAACAGCTTTAGGGTTGCTAAAGTGGTTTTGTTTGTATGGTTACTTGAAGGTTGTCGTAAGGTTTCCCACTCCTCTCACATATTACTCAGAGGTGTGGTTGTCGCTGTGAGGTAAATAGTGTGGTTTGACTGAGCGCTCTCATCCGGGACCGACCAGTTCCTCCACTCCCCCCCCCCCTCCAGCTTTCACAGCCTAAATAACACAGATGATTTGATCACAACAAGATACAGGGAGGAACACTAGGACAACACCTCATAGCCAATCACAACTGCTCCTTGTACTACATGATCAGAATGCTATTTTAAGAACCAATTCTTCACCATGACATCGCTACAAACGAGACTAATGTCTTGGGAGGCAACTCCCAGAAACTGGACTTGAAACTCCCCCCCCCCCCCCACCCTCCCCCTCTGCATCTGACACAACACATACCTATACACTTCATCTGTCCTAAAGCACCTGTGGTGAAAGATATGCTTCTGCTGTGACAGTCTGGTTAGATAAACACACACAGACGGACGGGGGGGGACCGGAGCCCAGATCAGCACTCGACTACTTCTCCCAAAACGCTTTGAACACTGGCCCTGTAGCACAGATACAGTGTGCCATTAATTGTTGTCGCTGTGAGGTAAAATGGTGTGGCAGTCTTGAGCGCTCCCACACAGGACCGACCGGTTTCTCCACTTCTCACTCCATCCTCCACAGCCCAAACACCACAGATACAATCACAACCAGAGACGGGAAGAAACCCTGGGACAACAGCTTATAGCCAATCACAGTCGAAACACTAAATATGCGCAAACCATGTCTGTCAAGTTTCCAGTTTTAATAAAAAAACAATGCTTTGTCCATTTTGAAACATGAAAGCACCTTTCTTTTAGAATGTTACTTCCTGTTCAGGCCTCGTTTTTAGATTTGATTCATTAAGAAATGCTAGCTGCCATGACTGAATTCAAACTTGAGTTGATTTCGGGGGTGTGCCTTGATGTGCATGTCTCTTATGCGTGTTCGCAGTTGGAAAGAGTTATCCAAATCATTTAGCCAATTAGATTCATCTGGTTTGTCGTTGTTGTTTTGACTTTGGGTTGCTCATCTCTGGGGATAGTTTGGGGACCGTCAATAAAGAACAAATGTAAAACGGGATCATAATATTTTCTTGTTCCACGTCTTTTAGTCGTCTCGTTAAAGTTGGTTTGACGTTAAGTCATTGAAAGTGTTTTGCTCGGAACCTTTTAGAAATATGGTCCCATGTACATTGTGTAAATGTACTGATGGTCCCCAACTAGCCCCATACGGATATCGGATGGCAAACCAAGTTCACCATGGGGCATTTACGATCGTTCCGAATTGAGGATTAGTTGGGTGCTGCCAGCTGTGGGCAGGATTGAAATAAACCCCAACCCACTGACAACTGTTGCAGTACCCTTCATTCTGTGACATACCATCGTTTCCCCATCATCACGCAAATCCCTGACTTACTTTACGACCAAAATTATCCTATATTACACTCTGCAGTTAATTTTGACACTAGAATAAACGTTTCATATGAAATTGTATTTGCCACATGCGTAGTAGTCAACAGGTTTAGACTAACAATGAAATGCTTACTTATGGGTCCTTTTCCAACAATGCAGAGTTAAAGAGAAGATTGTTTTAAATTATATATATATATATATATATATATAGAGTGGAAAATAACTGACTCATATCGATGCAAAATAGGCCATTTTCAAAACGAGAAGTGGCTCTTTATCAACCAACTCTTTACCATGACATAGCTACAAATGAGACTAGTGCCTTGGGAAGCCACTCCCAGAAACTGGACTTGAAACTCTCCCCCCCTCCCTCTGCACCTGACACAACACATACCTATACACTTCATCTGTCCTAAAGCACCTGTGGTGAAAGATATGCTTCTGCTGCGACTGTCTGGTTAGATAAACACACACAGACGGACGGGGGGAGGGTGGGGACCGGAGCCCAGATCAGCACTCGACTACTTCTCCCAAAACGCTTTGAACACTGGCCCTGTAGCACAGATACAGTGCCATCAGTATTCATACACCTGGACCTTTTCCACATTTTGTTGTGTTAAAAGGTGGGATTAAAATGGATTGAAAATTCTTTTTTTTTTGTCAACAATCTACAGAAAATACTCATGTCAAAGTGGAAGAAAAATTATAACATTTGTAAAATATTGATGAAAAATAAAACAATAATATCGCTTGATTACGTAAGTATTCAACCCCCTGAGTCAATACATATTAGAATCACCTTTGGCAGCGATTACAGCTGTGTCTTTTTGGAAATGTCTAAGATTTTCACACTGGGATTGTACAATATTTGCACAATATTCTTTAAAAATTTCTAGACGCTCTTTCAAGTTGGATATTGATCGTTGCTAGACAGCCACTTTCAAGTCGTGCCATAGATTTTCAAGCAGATTTAAGTCAAAACTGTAACTAGGCCACTCAGGAACATTCAAAGTCATCTTGGTCACTCCAGTGTAAATCTGGCCTTGTGTTTTTGGTTATTGTCCTGCTAAAAGGTGAACTTGTCTCCCAGTGTCTGTTGGAAAGCAGACAACCAGATTTTCCTCTAGGATTTTGCCTGTGCTTTGCTCTATTCCGTTTATTTTTATCGTAAAAAAACTCCTTAGTCCTTGCCAATGACAAGCATACCCATAACATGATGCAGCCACCACCAAATATGAATAGTGGCACTCAGTGATGTGTTGGATTTTCCCCAAACATAAGGCTTTGTATTCAGTACATTGTGATCATTTCTTTGCCACATTTTTTGCAGTTACACTTTAGTGCCTCGTGAAAACAGGATGCATGTTTTGGAGTATTTGTATTCTGTACAGGCTTCCTTCTTTTCACTCCGCCATTTAGGTTAGTATTGTGGAATAGCTACAATGTTGTTGATCCATCCTCAGTTCATTAAACTCTAACTGTTTTATAGTCACCATTGGCCTCATTGTGAAATCCCTGAGTGGTTTCCTTCCTCTCCAGCAACTGAGTTAGGAAGGACGTCTGTATCTTTGTAGTGACTGGCTGTATTGATACACCATCCAAAGTGTAATAATAACGTCACCAGGCTCAAAGGGTTAGTCAATGTCTGCTTTTTAAATTGTTTTACCCATCTACCACTAGGTGCCCTTATTTGCGAGGCATTTGAAAACCTCCCTGGTCTTTGTGGTTGAATCTGTGTTTGAAATTCATGATCGACTGAGGGACCTTACAGACAATTGTATGTGTGGGGTACAGAGATGAGGTAGTCATTCATAAATACTGTTAAACACGATTATTGCACACAGAGTGAGTCCATGCAACTTATTTTATTTATTTGTTTTTTATTTTTCCTTTATTTAACTAGGCAAGTCAGTTAAGAACACATTCTTATTTTCAATGACTGCCTAAGAACAGTGGGTTAACTGCCCTGTTCAGGGGCAGAATGACAGATTTGTACCTTGTCAGCTCGGGGGTTTGAACTTGCAACCTTCCGGTTACTAGGGACTTGTTAAACACATTTTTACTCCTGAACTTATTTAGACTTATCATAACAAAGGGGTTAAATACTTATTAACTCAAGACATTTTTGCTTTTTAATGTAATTAATTTGTAAAACCATGATTCCACTTTGACATTATGGGGTATTGTGTGTAGACCAGTGGCACAAAAATCACAATGTAACCCATTTTAAATTCAGGCTGTAACACAACAAAATGTGGAAAAAGTCAAGGGGTGTGAATACTTTCTTTAGGACAGTGTTCCATTACTTTATACTGTCACTGTGAGAGTTAATTCCATTGAATGTTTGTCATGTTGTCACACACACAATTAGCCGTGGATGTACACTAGTAGAATGCAGTTTCCCTGGTAACCATGGAAGTAGTTAAATGTTTTATGTACATCAAATCATCACAGATTACATTGACTTTACAGTCAGTCCCTGTCCTTGTTTTAACAGCACACACACCTCTGTAAACATCCCCTATCTGGAAACACACTCACTCACCCACTCTCCGATGGTGTGTGTGCGCAGGCTGTTGCTGATAACCTTGGTCTCCTCCCAGAGGATTCTGTCTGGGCCCCAACGTCTGATCTTCTGACGCGTCTTCACAGCAAACACCAGCAGGATGATCAGACCCACGAATACCAAGATTCCCAGGATGATGGCTATGACCTATAGAGAGAAGGGGAGAGAGACATTGTAAACAAGATGGCTATGACCTATAGAGAGAAGGGGAGAGAGACATTGTAAACAAGATGGCTATAACCTATAGAGAGAAGGGGAGAGAGACATTGTAAACAAGATGGCTATGACCTATAGAGAGAAAGGGAGAGAGACTATGTAAACAAGATGGTTATGACCTAAAGAGATAAGGGGAGAGACATTGTAAACAAGATGGCTATGACCTATAGAGAGAAGGGGAGAGAGACATTGTAAACAAGATGGCTATGACCTATAGAGAGAAGGGGAGAGAGACATTGTAAACAAGATGGCTATGACCTATAGAGAGAAGGGGAGAGAGACATTGTAAACAAGATGGCTATAACCTATAGAGAGAAGGGGAGAGAGACATTGTAAACAAGATGGCTATAACCTATAGAGAGAAGGGGAGAGAGACATTGTAAACAAGATGGCTATAACCTATAGAGAGAAGGGGAGAGAGACATTGTAAACAAGATGGCTATGACCTATAGAGAGAAGGGGAGAGAGACATTGTAAACAAGATGGCTATGACCTAAAGAGAGAAGGGGAGAGAGACATTGTAAACAAGATGGCTATGACCTGGGACAGAGAGGAGGGTCAGTAGGTTAGCATGTTCCACACAGGAAGGATAATGCGCCAGGGTGAAACGTGTTATCGGCGATAGGGAGTCTTTAGCTAATAGCTCTGTCTAAGCACATCTCTGACACAATCTGACAGGAGCACCTGCTGGATTTCTAACAGAGACAGGAAAATGTCCCATAGGCTAGCAGAGATGCAGCACTTAATGACCCCCTCCTGACGTTTCATCACGCAGTAATGGCAGAGGTACTGGTTGATGAAGATAGTACCTACCTCCTGAGGTTCCACCACGCAGTAATGGTAGAGGTACTGGTTGATGAAGATAGTACCTACCTCCTGAGGTTCCACCACGCAGTAATGGTAGAGGTACTGGTTGATGAAGATAGTACCTACCTCCTGACGTTTCATCACGCAGTAATGGCAGAGGTACTGGTTGATGAAGATAGTACCTACCTCCTGAGGTTCCACCACGCAGTAATGGTAGAGGTACTGGTTGATGAAGATGCCCTGGGCTTGGTTCTGATTCTGGTACTGGGAACACAGCTGTATGATCTGGTTGTAGTAGACGGACCCTGAGGACTGGGCTGTGGGGTTCACTGCCACCAGATAGACTATAGTAGCGATGATCATTAGTATCGCCAAGATGGCCGACACGATGATGGCCCCCAGGTAGAACTTTGGCGAGCGGGACGCGTTCTGCCGCGACACCACTAGGATGAAGATGATGAGCACGGCGATGAAGGTGATGGCTGCTATGGCAATGATGAAGCCCTTCCCCGCCAGGGGGTCAGTCTGGGTCCCGCTTCCGTAGCTACCTCCGCCGATACCTCCGCCGTAGGACGAGCCTCCGCCGATACCTCCGCCGTAGGACGAGCCTCCGCCGTAACTACTGCCGTAGCTCCCACCGTATCCTCCGCCTCCGATGCCCATGCCGGCGCCGATGCCGCCGCTCATTCCCATCATGCTCATGTCGTAGTCCCAGGCGAGCGTAGACGCCACGCAGGCGAAGATCGCTACGCACATGATGATGATGATGATGGAGATGATCTTCATCACCCCCGGAGGAGAGGTCCAGCGGTAGAAGTGGAGGAGCTCCTCCTCTGGGTAGAAAGAGTAGGCTGGGTTGGAGACATGCTCGCTATGCTTGTGCCTGTGTTCATGGCTGGGGGGAAAAGGAGGGGAAGGAGAGGACAGAGAAGGAGAGGAGGAGAGGACAGAGAAGAAGAGGAGGAGAGGACAGAGAAGAAGA
Source organism: Oncorhynchus keta (assembly GCF_023373465.1). Classification (NCBI taxonomy): domain Eukaryota; kingdom Metazoa; phylum Chordata; class Actinopteri; order Salmoniformes; family Salmonidae; genus Oncorhynchus; species Oncorhynchus keta. Next base: position 40,544,556 of record NC_068445.1, on the reverse strand, counting down.
GGAGGAGAGGACAGAGGAGGAGGACAGAAGAAGAGGAGGAGAGGACAGAGAAGAAGAGGAGGAGAGGACAGAGAAGAAGAGGAGGAGAGGAGGAGAGGACAGAGGAGGAGGAGAGGACAGAGAAGAAGAGGAGGAGAGGACAGAGAAGAAGAGGAGGAGAGGACAGAGAAGAAGAGGAGGAGAGGACAGAGAAGAAGAGGAGGAGAGCGATGAGGGGAGGAGATGTTAGAGGGGTGGACATATAAAATGTATTACTCCTATTAACTTGCAAAGATGGGTAGGTTTTTAGGTGGGTTGTAGGGGATGATAGGGTGGGGTGGAAGAGTAGGGTGGTATGAATGATCTGATGGAGGAGAACGACAGGTGGGTTGTGTATATTAAATGTAGAGGGATGCTGGGGGTAAGTGAGGTGGGAGAAGAGTGAGATGGGATGAGGACATAGGATGAGTGTAGATAGATGGGTGAAGAGTTGTGTGGGATGAGGACATAGGATGAGAGAGAAGGAGGACTTACCGTCTGCTGCCGGGATGGTAGGAAGGAGAGGTGCGTTTGTTGTGAGAGGGCATACTGGGATCCTCTGGTCCACCTAGGTCTCAACTCTTCACTTTATCCAGTCACTGCTGCACTATTTAAAAAATAAAATATAAATCACTTTAGCAAATACAACAAAAACAGTACACTGTAAAAATAATCAGGTTGTTTTTCCGGTTATTGGAAGCCAGTTACCTGCAAATTAGTTACAGTATGTTACTGTTAATTTCCAAAGAAAATGTGGTTTAACAGTACATTACATTTTTTAAAAAAGTTTTTTAAATGTTTATATCGAGATCAGGACACCCCAAATATTATCTTTAACCTTTTCCTAAAGAAGAATCGTCTAAACCCTGGAATGTAGTACAAACACTTGAACAATGACTTGAAGAGAGGCGACCTTTCCAAATGTGTCCTGCTGCTACTACTACTGACTACACAAAGGACATCTCCCAAATGGCACTCTATTCTCTATAGTGCACCACTATAGATCCCGGTTAAAGGAATCTGGCCAAAAGTAGCGCACTATGTAGGCAACAGGGTGCCATTTGGGATAAAAACACTGACTACGCAAACATCTACCGCATAGTAATTAGGCCCTTCTGCAACCTAATAGAGGTGAAGAGCACAGCAGCAATAACATGTTCTCCACATGTTGTCTTTCTTTCCAGAAACTAGCCCGAGAGACTAAAGGAGCCTAACGTTACTCCTTATAGTCCATGTTCTGTTCGGAGCCAAATACTCGTTCTAAACGTGAATCGATTCTCAATTGCGGTACAGTTCTATAAACATAAATTCCTATACTTTCACAGCAAATCAAAATAAATGCGAAATAGACACTTAATGTACATTGTTCTAATTGGTTGTAACGCAGCTGCAACCGACAGTGTTTTTCAGGGACAACGCGTTTGTGGCATCCGTTTCCACACAGGTGTTCAGAGACGCAGATAGCTAGTTAGCACAGGTAGTCCACTCTGTCTTCCATCTGTTTTCCGTAAACAAGCGCTGTAACATGGAAATGTGGCGGTGTGGAAACAGAAACGCGAACCCTAGCAAGATGTGTATCAATTTAACCTTTTGTCTTTCGAAAATAATGTATTGCTGCTACGAAATATAAGGTTCTTATGGTTCCAAAACCTTACTGCACGTGACGCGTGTTAATGTTTAGATTGAGCGTCCGAGCTCTTAAAAAAACTCTCTTACAGAAAATGCAATTGTCCAATGATTTTGTGTGTAATGTAATAACAGACTCATGATCAAGGGATAATCCTGACCTACAGAATTGCTTGGTATTATAACAGGCTGGAGTTGGGTGCCGTTATACAATAGTTGTGTATTATAGGCTATACTTAGAATGAATTTCCCTGAGGGGGGGGTCATAAAACAATGTCATTATTTGAATTGAATTAGATTGCAATAAAATAACCTGATGAATGAGGGGGAAATTACATTTTTTTGTGTGTTTTTTTACACCTCAGTTTGTATATCGTAGGAAAGAATTATCTGTGTGTTTAGCAAACGACCCAAATATCAACACAGTCGAGGGACGTTATTAAATGTAATTCTACAGAATAAAATATGTACATGATCCAGTTCAACTTCAATCATGCCCGCAATGGTAGCCTACTCTCCAGCTTTGCGATAAAATAAACATTTTCTCTACAATTCACAGACCAGCAAAAATACACCACATGATTGAAAATTCAAGAAACATTTAATTTGGTTGACCTACATGGTAAATTACAGATGAATATAGCACCAAAAGTTTCAAAAAACATTTACGGCAAACTCACCTGTTCCGAGGAGAATCTGCGTTTCTTTTGATAATGCTGAAACTCGTATGCTGTTGTCCAACACGCCTATGCACGTCACCGATCAAAACTGCGTGCAGGTCGCTCTCTCTCTTGGATATGACAGTCGTCTGTCTCCTCCTTGTCACTCCCCTATACAGAACAGGTTACTATTGTGAAGGAAAACTAACCTGTCTGTGCCTCCAATCTTTGTTTGAAATGTATGACATTCCTTATAGACCAGTTTTCCTTTTTGGCCTAATTGTCACCAACATCGAATACACAAAAACATGTAGTAGATCAAGAACATATTGACGGTGGGAGAGTTTAGGTACATTTGGACACACAAAATCATTGTTGTTTGTCACCCATGTGTTTATTAATCAATAATTGATAAAACGGGATCCAGATAATATTGAAACGTTGGGTCAGAATGTTCGCTGACAGAGTATGTGATACAGAAGTAGATAGACTATGTTTCCTTGACATCTGTTAACTTCCTGGTCTTTAATATGTGACAAGGCAACATTAACAGACATTCTGAGACATGACTTCGAATAATCTTCCCAACTTTTTAAGTTTCACAAGTTTGAGGGATTTATACAATTGTAACAGTTCAATTTTTAAAAAATAACGAAATAAGGATTTTTTTCCACCCCATTTACATTTGCGAATATAATATTTGTCCAAGAGAATAATAATGTTAATAAAATAGTTATGATAGATCGGAATTACAAGGATAAGCATCATGCCATTTAACATCATCAAAGGTTAACATAGGTAATATACACAAGCATTTATGGATTTCAATCCATAGTTTACTAGAATGGCGACATGGGGGTAAAAAATGCTCTACAGATTCTGGAACAAAAAAACAGGCATTTTGTCAAAATGGAATCTTTTGTGCAAGAAATCATTAACAGGTTAGATGGAAGGAAATATTTTAAAATTAGTTTCTTTAACTTTTGGGATAACTGGATAAAAGGTTGTCGCTTTTGACCATAGCATGGGTTGGTCACTTCCATAGCAATATATTGAATTAGAATCACCAAAAATGGCTTCATTAACTGCCAGTCGTATCCACTTATTGTTGAATTTGCCTGTTGTTCTATTATTTCAGTTATTTCATTGTATTCAGAGTAATGTCCCTGTTTTTAATTACTTTTTTTTCTTATCCGTATTTTTTTTAAACTGCATTGTTGGTTAGGGGCTCGTAAGTTAGCATTTCCCTCTAAGGTTGACACCTGTTGTATTTGGCGCATGTGACTAATACCATTTGATTTGTATTGATGTGTAATATTGTTACTGTTGCAATAAAATAAAACATTATTAAAAATAACTTCCTGTTCCTATGCTAGGTTGAAGATAACCTTGGTTAAGTCATGAGGGTTCTAATATCCCAGAACTCTTTGCATAAATAAGGACAAATTCTAAACTAAGGCACCTGATATGCTATTTAGCAACAGCGCTGGTTCGATGAATCTGTTAATTTTCAAAAGCTTCCGCATGGAATCGTAACTTGCCTGAGTATTTTCAACCTATAAAGGCCTATGGTGTGTGTGTGTGTAAGATGACACCTTGCTGGGAGTTGCAGTGGAGCCAGAACTCTACACTGTTGATTTGAATAGGGAACTGTGATGCCCAACCCCCTCTCCCCTTAAGTGTCCATCATGACCAAACCAGTCCTCCAGGCTTCAACGAGACCAACAACAGCCATGTCATGAGGACTAGGCAAGATTCCACACCGACAGGAAGTGTGTGTGTGAGAGAGAGAGACATTGTTTAGGCAAGATTCCCTTTTGTAACAGACACTGACTGACAGAAAAAGGATCCAATCAATTCCCATTATTCTCTGACATTCATCAACCACTGACATAGTCAGTCACACACACACTCTTCTGTGACTAATATAACAGTCATTTCTACTAGGGGGGCATCATAGTTTTGAGGATCTTTATCAAACTGTGCTGAAATCAAACTTTCCAGACTTTCCTTCAATTATCAAGAAATTACAAGTACATCGGTAAGCAAGTCGAAACAGAAATATATGATAGCGGATAACGTTTCTACACATAAATGTACAAAATATACCAGAAAGGCCGCGTGTTCCAAATAAACCACCTCGATTGACATCAGTGTACAACATTGGACTGTGTTCATGTACACCCAGAAGCTGCAAAAATAGTTTTTGAAAAACACAAGTCAACAACGACATATAATACATTGGAGATGCTTTGTCACTTAATTAAAAAATATATTGAGGAAAACATAACAGATTTGTTAAGATTCATACTGTTAACAGTATCTAGAGTTTACAAAATGGTACAATAGAGATAAATAATTATACACAACAAAGAATGACATCTGCCCACGTGGTCAAATTGATGTTGGGGTACTGTGTAGAGACTGATCTGTCCTTCAGGGTTGGGCAGTGGCAACCAACTTACAATTATGGCAGTGAACAAATATATCACAGACATCAATAAAAACAAAATGCATCAGATAAGAAAACGTGTAGATTATAAAACCAGCCTCAATATCAATTTTTGTGGCACTAAAATCGTTATATGATTTGACCCATGGCATATCCACATAATGCATATAACTGGCAAGGAATGGCATCCAACATAATGTAGCGGAGGGTAAAACTTCAGCATTCGGGCTTGACCTGGCTCAGTTAAGCTGCACAGTTCAGAGTGTGTGTTCGTCTAGTTGAATCCGTCGTTCCAGTCCATAACCTTGTTGTATTCATTGATCTTCTGTTTGATGTGGGACAGTTTGTTCTTCAGGTACTCACACCTCTCCCTCTTCTCAAGGAACGTAGGATCCTGACAACGAGAGAGAGAGAGAAGTTAACATTTGTTTGTTCATTTACTGTCTCCATCTCTCTCTTTCACCATCTGCCCCACACACACACACACCTGTGGCAACAAGTCCCATATCCCGTCTTGTCATTTCATAAGGTAATAAATGGTGGAACCCGAAAGCCATCAGATAAGGGCATAGTTGCATTTGATGCATCTAGCAAATGTCCTTGTCTGCAGTGTGAGTGTAGAAAGAACAAAGATAAACATTTCGAACAGGAGTGAAGAGAGAGGAGTGAGGAGTGAGGAGAGAGGAGTGAGGAGTGAGGAGTGAGGAGTGAGGAGTGAGGAGAGAGGAGTGAGGAGAGAGGAGTGAGGAGAGAGGAGTGAGGAGCAGGAGTGAGGAGAGAGGAGTGAGGAGCAGGAGAGAGGAGAGAGGAGTGAGGAGTGAGGAGACAGGAGTGAGGAGAGGAGTGAGAGAGAGGAGGAGGAGAGAGGAGTGAGGAGAGGAGTGAGGAGAGAGGAGTGAGGAGAGAGGAGTGAGGAGTGAGGAGAGAGGAGGAGGAGCAGGAGTGAGGAGAGAGGAGTGAGGAGTGAGGAGCTGGAGTGAGGAGAGGAGTGAGGAGAGGGAGTGAGGAGCAGGGTGAGGAGCAGGAGTGAGGGAGAGAGGAGCGAGGAGCGAGGAGAGGAGGAGTGAGCAGGAGTGAAGAGTGAGGAGTGAGGAGCAGGAGAGAGGAGTGAGGAGTGAGGAGTGAGGAGCAGGAGAGAGGAGTGAGGGTGAGGAGAGAGGAGTGAGGAGAGAGGAGTGAGGGGAGAGGAGTGAGGAGAGAGGAGGAGGTGAGGAGTGAGGAGCGAGGAGCAGAGTGAGGAGGAGAGGAGTGAGGAGTGAGGAGCTGGAGTGAGGAGAGAGGAGTGAGGGGAGAGAGGAGTGAGGAGCAGGAGTGAGGAGCAGGAGTGAGGAGCGAGGAGAGAGGAGTGAGGAGCAGGAGTGAAGAGTGAGGAGTGAGGAGCAGGAGAGAGGAGTGAGGAGTGAGGAGTGAGGAGCAGGAGAGAGGAGTGAGGAGTGAGGAGAGAGGAGTAGGAGCAGGAGTGAGGGAGAGAGGAGTGAGGAGAGGAGGAGGAGTGAGGAGTGAGGAGAGTGGAGTGAGGAGTGAGGAGCAGGAGTGAGGAGTGAGGAGTGAGGAGCAGGAGTGAGGGAGAGGAGTGAGGAGGAGAGGAGTGAGGAGTGAGGAGGAGTGAGGAGCAGGGTGAGGAGAGAGGAGGAGGAGGCAGGAGTGAGGAGTGAGGAGTGAGGGCAGGAGTGAGGAGCAGGAGTGAGGAGAGGAGTGAGGAGTGAGGAGCGAGGAGTGAGGAGCAGGAGTGAGGAGGAGGAGTGAGGAGTGAGGAGAGTGAGGAGAGAGGAGTGAGGAGAGAGGAGTGAGGAGAGTGAAGAGTGAAGAGTGAAGAGTGAAGAGCGAGGAGCGAGGAGCGAGGAGCGAGGGGAGCGAGGAGCGAGGAGCGAGGAGGAGGAGTGAGTGAGGAGCTGGGTGAGGAGAGAGGAGTGAGGAGCAGGAGTGAAGAGTGAAGAGTGAAGAGTGAGGAGTGAGGAGTGAGGAGCGAGGAGCGAGGAGCGAATAGGAAGTGCTCTGATCTACTGTCAGTCCGTCACACATCATTGGTTTACCTGAAAGGGAAACTACCTGAAACTGTGTGAAACTCCCCGTCTACACAAACCGGTTCTACAGATCAGCTTCTACTGGGCATCGTCCATAAACATATTACTGAAACCTAAAACTACTCTACAGGTCATCATTAAGGCTCAGGACCTGTAGTGGGTCCCCTACTTATGTACATTTTCTATTAAACTAAGACTCAAAAATCACTTACCGCTTTCTTTCTCTGGTACTCCAATACTATGGTATTGATGCGTTCCTTCTCCTGAAAGAAGATCTTTAACTTTGAACAAGGGATTGGTAAAAAGCACTAGAATGACATGAATGTACATGAGGCTATAATTTATGGGAGCTTTATGTTTTTTAAAATATATTTTTACCCCCTTTTTCTCCCCAATTTCGTGGTATCCAATTGTTAGTAGTTACTATCTTGTCTCATCGCTACAACTCCCGTACGGGCTCGGGAGAGACGAAGGTTGAAAGTCATGCGTCCTCCGATACACAACCCAACCAAGCCGCACTGCTTCTTAACACAGCGCGCATCCAACCCGGAAGCCAGCCGCACCAATGTGTCAGAGGAAACACCGTGCACCTGGAAACCTTGGTTAGCGCGCACTGCGCCCGGCCCGCCACAGGAGTCTCTGGTGCGCGATGAGACAAGGATATGCCGACCGGACAAACCCTCCCTAACCCGGACGACGCTATGCCAATTGTGTGTCGCCCCACGGACCTCCCGGTCACGGCCGGTTACGACAGAGCCTGGGCGCGAACCCAGAGTCTCTGCAGTACAGCGCCCTTAACCACTGCGCCACCCGGGAGGCCCAGGGAGCTTTATGTTTTGTGTGTTCTGTGTGTGTGTGAGTGTGAGTGAAGTCTACATGCTTGTGTATTTCTCTCTCTCTCTCTCGGTCTCAGTACCAGTTGACTGGAGGGCCGTGGAGGCAGGTTCCTCATCAGTTCGTCCATCTCGTCAAACTTCTTGGCCATGACCTGGACCTCAGCATGCAGCTCTTTGTACTCAGCATACTGGTCCTTAAACACAGCCTTGTACTGGTCCCTCTCCTCCTCTGTACGGATTGTTGGGTACTTCCTGTTCACACAACAAATACAAAGCAGAGGTCATCAACAAGCATCTCAAATAGTCTAAAATGACTCGTCCAACACAAACACACAGAAATGCAGGGTTGTTTTTTTTAAGGCCTTTATATGTAGAAACAAATGTCTTCCACCTGGGCAACCAGGTGTGTGTGAACTCTCTTGCCAAGCCCATTAATGACATTAACGGATCAATTAAGTGGCAGAGAGAGATCGAAAAAGCAGGACTGAGTGTGGCCCTCGTGAGATGGAGTTCTGCACCGTATGACCTTGGATAGATAAGTCTAGTAGGAAGCAGACTGTGGCAGTCAGCTAGCCTTTGGTACTTAAGGTCCGTTTGATTTTATTTAACCTTTATACACTGCTCAAACAAATAAAGGGAACACTTAAACAACACAATGTTACTCCAAGTCAATCACACTTCTGTGAAATCAAACTGTCCACTTAGGAAGCAACACTGATTGACAATGCATTTCACATGCTGTTGTGCAAATGGAATAGACAACAGGTGGAAATTATAGGCAATTAGCAAGACACCCCCAATAAAGCCGTGCAGAACGTTCTGCTGCCTGTAACATCCTCAGCATGACCGGTTTGGCTGTGGGTCAGTCATGGTGTGGCATTTCTTTGGTAGGGATGGAGTCACAACCCCCTCCAGGTAGTGCAGCTCGCCAGAAGGTTAGCCTGACTGCCATTAGGTACAGAGATGAGATCCTCAGAGGCCCCTTGTGAGACCATATGCTTGTGCGGTTGGCCCAGGTTCCCCTAATGCAAGACAATGCTAGACCTCATGTGGCTGGAGTGTGTAGCAGTTCCTGCAAGAGGAAGGCATTGATGCTATGGACTGACCCGCCCGTTCCCCAGGCCTGAACACCAGATTGAGCACATCTGGGACACCATGTCTCGTTCCATGCCACGTTGCACCACAGACTGTCTAGGAGTTGGCGGATGCTTTAGTCCAGGTCTGGGAGGAGATCCCTCAGGAGACCATCCGCCACCTCATCAGGAGCATGCCCAGGCGTTGTAGGGAGGTCATACAGGCACGTGGAGGCCACACACACACTACTGAGCCTCATTTGGACTTGTTTTAAGGACATTACATCAAAGTTGGATCAGCCTGTAGTGTGGTTTTCCACTTTAATTTTAAGTGTGACTCCAAATCCAGACCTCCATAGGTTGATACATTTGATTTCCATTGATCATTTTTGTGTGATTTTGTTGTCAGCACATTCAACGATATGAAGAAAAAAAGTATTTAATAAGAATATTTCATTCATTCAGATCTAGGATGTGTTATTTTAGTGTTCCCTTTATTTTTTTGAGCAGTGTGTAATATATATATATATATATATATGCAGGGAATTTGAGACCAAAGTCTCTTTTTCTTCACAAAATAATTAAGCAAATACAATAATAAGGAGGCAGTGATTCAAATGACAACGAACAAAGGCAGGAGCATGATACACAACAACACAAACGATTAAAAACTCCATCTGTCAGAGAACAGGTCAACTAAAGTTAGATGGGTGGTCAGTACTCACGCCACGTAGTCTGCGATGATTACAGGTTTGGGGATGTGTCCTGAGGGGATGTGTCCTCGGAGGATCTCTGGCTCCATCATCAGAGGGGCGGCTGGAGAGGCAACATGGCCGTCCAACACCTCCGGGATAGTCTGGAGGGTGGGGAGAGGGGTCTGCGCTGAGGTCCTGGAACCGCCCAGCTGGGGAAGGATGGGGATCGGCGGTATGATTACTATGTTGTCAGCAAGGTTAAGGTCAATTCCATTTTAATTCATGTCAATTCAGTAAACCAAATTCCAATTCCAAATGTTCAAGAGGAAAGTCAGTGTGTCAGTGTGCTTCCTGAATTAACTGGAATTTAACATGGTTGTCAGTATGTATACTCAGCGTAATGGAATGAAGAATGTGACATTTGCGCCTTGGTTGTCGAAAAAAAAAAAGAAGAGCTTTACAAATTAAATGAATAAATATGAATTAAAGTTTTCTACTAGTGTACTAAGAGACTTACAGCAGATATTGGCAGGGAAGATCCAATGGTTTTCATCTGAGAACAAAGAAGACCAATGGGAAAGGATGAGGCAAAGGACTTGTCATGGAACACAAAAAGATTGCAGCACAAAAGGACAACTGTGTGTGTGTGTCTAACCCCGCCCTCACCTCCTGCGCTAACCCCTCCCTCCTCAGCCTCACCTCCTGCGCTAACCCCTCCCTCCTCAGCCTCGCCGCCTCGTGCCGCCACAGCTTCAGACACACACCGGCGCCCACAAAATATATCATCATGTTGACGAACAGAAAAATAATGGCGGCGGTCTGTCCGGCCTCTGTGCGACAGAAGGCTCCATTGACTCCGTTGTTGAAGACAGGGATGTAACAGAGGCCTCCTCTGGTTGTGTCCCTGACGTACATGACCGCTGCTACCATGTAGAGAAACCCAAGGGCCAGGTTAATTACACACTCAGTCAACGGCCACCAAGACGAGTCTAGGAGGATGGTACGGTAGTACATGGTCATCCCCAGGACTAGCATAATGACCGTTACTATCCAGGCCAGGCCAGCCACTACCAAGATGAAGGGGGTTTTGGGTCCGTCGTAGCTGAACGATCCGCTGCCTCCGTACGCTGCTGCGCCGCCCCCTAACCCCCCAAACAATTGTGGCTGGGAGTAGCCGAACATATTGAACCACTCATTGTCCTTGTGCACATAAGCACACGCACAGGCAAAGACGACAGCGCCCAAAAGGAGCTCGACGCAGCCCAGGATGCGCAGTAACCCCGCCCAGGACTTCATATAGGCGTAGCGCTGGTGGTAATCCTCCACCCGCTCGCTGTAGGTCTTGGCTGAGCGGAATGTGACGCCTGAGACAGACTCGAATGCATCGGTTCCTAGCAACATGGCGTCACGTTCTTTTCTGGAGTTGTAGCTTCCGCCAGAGCCTCCGTACGGATCCAGGTAGGAGCCAGGGAGGGAGGGAGAGGGGGAGGGGAGCAGGGGACACCTCTAGTGGTTCCTGGTTTGAGGTCGTCTTTTTCCGTCAGCGGCGGGGAGGGGGGTAAGGAGAAGGGCTTGTTGCTGCTACCACGGACACTGTTGCCGCGGAAGAAGTTCTTGAAGGAGTCAGGAATGAAGCGGCGGACGGGTTTGATGTCCATGGCTGCACTGTCGTTGTCAAGGCGCTCCGAGGCACCGTCGCTAGGGGGGTAGAAGTCAGGGCCCACGGGGGGCTGGTCTGGGAGGGGAGGGGGGGGCAGGGGGTCGGAGCTCACAGCCAGGTCTGCCCCCCTGAAACCCCCAAGGGAGCGGGGAGGAGGAGGGAGGTCCTGGTCCCTCCATAAGGAGCCCACTGGGACCTGGTCGTAGTGAGGTTCTGCATCCTGGACAATGTTGAAACGGCCAGAGGAACCTCCTCTAGCAGACATGGGGACACACTGGTCTCTGCCCTCGTACAGACACAGAGAGGAGAGAGGCTGTGGTTAGAAAATGCAGGACAATATTGCCAAAGGATGAGCTGCTTGACAGTCTCAAATCTATGCAGTATACTTTGTTTGACCTCTAAACTACCTTTACAAAAGCATAACAGGACAAAGATTGTTAAACTCAAGACATGAGACATGATCTGGATTACTATTACAATGTGTGTATGTGTGTGTGGGTTATTGATATGTATAATTATTGTTATGTAATTTTCTTGTTACTTTCTGATTTTTTTTTATGCATTATTCTTTTTTAGTTTATTTAGTAAATATTTTCTTAACTCTTTCTTGAACTGCATTGTTGGTTACGGTTTTGTAAGTAAACATTTCACGGTAAGGTCTACCTGTTGTATTTGGCGCATATGAAAATTAAAATCAGATTTGTGTGTGTGTGTGGGGGGGGGGGACAGTAGTTGCATGCAAACGGGCACTGTCTTCAATCAGGGGCTTCCTGGTTATTGGCAATGCCAGATATCTGGGGGGGTAACAGTATAACACAAAGAACCTACCCAGATTCACCTAAACCTCATGTGTATTACTGGAAAGCAATACATTTTCAGTGAGTGGACTATCTTGGTGGTTAAATCAATAAAAAAATTAAATAAAAGGTCTGTCTGTCTCCCACAAACAAAACAATGTGGGGAAAATTTGGTAACAAGTTTATAGTTTTCTATAGCATGTCAAGTAACTCAAGTAAAACTCCCATCACCAAAGGACCACAATATCAACATCTCTTCAAAATTTTGGCATTGTTGTATCTTGCATCAATCATAACATCGCAAAAATAGTTGGAATAATACCTCTTTTACACAGTCACCGGGCCAGATTCACATGGCCTTGCTGTTCAGTATGAATATGTTTATATGGCTCTGATTTCCTCTCTGGCTGTGTCACCTGGAATGAGGACAAACAGGCGACAGTCAGTTACACTGAGGGAGTTTGTTTATCTGGCCCGGGTTACCCCGGTGGAAGAAGTTTGAACTAGGAGAAAAGTGACGCCAGGATGCCTCCCGACGTGAGCCAAGTGCCTGCTCTCTCTCGTTGATGGCGAAATCGGATGAAAACAAACGTGCCATAATTAAGTATGTGGAGAGTGATCAGTAGGATTACGTGTTTTTCACATTCAGATGTGATTGCTTTTGATAAAAACGCAATTGACAACTAGTTTAAAAATTCTAAAAATGTATTTTATGGAAAAGGTATGCATGTTTCTGGATGATGCGCCATGCTGCCTTGTTGACAACATGACCTTTTGATTTGAGAAGGGCGCTCCTCCCTCCCCGATTTTGCCCAATAACGTGACTGGCCATTGCCCAGTTCATCCCGGGCCCGCGTAATACAACTCCCTCAATGACCTACATGCATCAAATCAAATATCTTACTTGTCACGTGCTCGGGAATATAACAGGTGTGGGTGGACCTTACCGTGAAATGCTTACTTACAAGCCCTAACCAACAATGCCGTTTAAAAAAAATACAGTTAAGAAAATATTTGCTAAATACACTAAAGTAAATAAGAAAAAAAAGTAACTGCATAACGAGGCTATATACAGGGGGTACCGGTACCGAGTCAATGTGGAGGCTATATACAGGGGGTACCGGTACCGAGTCAATGTGGAGGCTATATACAGGGGGTACCGGTACCGAGTCAATGTGGAGGCTATATACAGGGGGTACCGGTACCGAGTCAATGTGGAGGCTATATACTGGGGGTACCGGTACCGAGTCAATGTGGAGGCTATATACAGGGGTACCGGTACCGAGTCAATGTGGAGGCTATATATACCGAGTCAATGTGGAGGCTATATACAGGGGGTACCGGTACCGAGTCAATGTGGAGGCTATATACGAGTCAATGTGGGGTACAGGGGGTACCGAGTCAATGTGGAGGCTATATACAGGGGTACCGGTACCGAGTCAATGTGGAGGCTATATACAGGGGGTACCGGTACCGAGTCAATGTGGAGGCTATATACAGGGGGTACCGGTACCGAGTCAATGTGGAGGCTATATACAGGGGGTACCGGTACCGAGTCAATGTGCAGGGGTACTAATTAGTCTAGGTAATTTGTACATGTAGGTTGGGGTAAAGCGGGAGCAAGGTTGTGTACTGAACATCTACAGTATATCCTACATACTTTAATAGCTGTACTTTAGGTTTGCAAAAAGGCTCAAACTGATGACCTCATTTGTTCTGACCTAACATAGCAATTTTAAGAGAGACTGTAGCAGCCGGTTACAACTCCATTACAACTTGGAAGTTAGGTGTGCGTCTTTTGTCGACATAAAAAAATAAAATCTAAACCACATGACAAGGCTATATCAAATCTGAACTAAAACTCGTGTCCACAATTTCATTTTGGCATGCAGTCCACCACATGGCGAATAGGAGCTTCGGGAACATTCTACAAACACTTATTATTATTATTGGCCTAACCTGAGTACAGAACTACTGATCTTTCTCGGCATTATCTATGTTTTTATTAATATTAACCTGATTTGTAACATTACCAGGTTGCTGTCCAGACAGTTTACCATCCCCATGAAATTGCTACTTGCATCATCACATATAACCTACATAAAACTGATAAGCACATATATTAAAACATCTGTAATATATATATTCCTAAATGTGACAACTCAGTTGACGTTTTATTATGAAATGTATTTGAATTTCGCTTACCTGCCGATAATACATTCACCTGTTTCTTCCGTTCATTAATTTCCGCAGAACGTAGGAGCTGGACCATGTGACCAACCAGTCCCTGTGCGTGACATAGCCGTCTGACAAGAACAACACCTGGGCTGTCCGGTCGAACCAGGGGTGTATTCATTACGCCAATTCTTTTGCAAAACGTTCGTCTGTTGCGAAACTGTTTAAGGCCTACTCCAAACGGAAAACATTTTGCAACGAAAACGAGTTTCTATTGGACAAATTTAGGTAGGTCGCTCACCGTTTCATTTGCTTCTTAAACGATAAACGACCTGTTGCAAGACGCAATGCATACAACTCAGACTTAACTGGGCTGAAAAAACGTAATGCTACGTTCAATTAAACGGAAACGGCTCTTTTCTAAGCGATTAGTTTAAAAAACGGGGAGGGGTTTGGTTGCGGTTTGGGGAAACGTGCCGTTCAGTACAAAGCCCTTACGCAACGTAGCAGATGTTCAATCGAACTGAACGCACCCCTAGTGCGGTGGGTGTAACTGGCGCGCTCTTAAAAGGGGGATCGAAACCAGTGATATGATCTGAAACTCCCCTTGGCCCTTTTGACTACTAATTGCTACTTTTTCTGCCGTTACTCTAATTTGCATTTTACTCTTTTTTTTTTTGCAGACGAGACTTGCTCCTCCAGCTGGCTATTTCAGTGAGATGCAGCACATCAAGAGAAATAAAAGCCCAGTTTAGTTTATAGCCTGTAGCAGGGGTGTGAAACATGTGTCAGGGGATCCTGGTTTATGAGCCAATGGATTATGAGGAGTCGAGAAGAGGTGGTGAGGAGTGTGCAATTGAGATTATCCCTGGGTAGAAATTATAAATGGACCAACATTCATCAGCTCGCTAATAAATCACAGAAATGAAAGCTCAACAGTCAGGGAACCAAAACGTTTTGATGGGGAGGAAATATAACCAAGCCAGACCTCGTCCGAGACCGATTGCAGCTTCCAGGGCAAAACGAGTTAGACACCCCTGGCCCTTTAGACACCCCTGGCCTTTAGCTACAGATCCAATAAAATCACCAGTTCATTGTAAATGCATTTGTATTCTTTATTATGCTGTTCCACCATCATTCCTTCCTTGTACAGTATAAAGCTTTAGCCATACAAAAACGACCACTGCCTACTGATAAAACCTGTGAGTATTTCATGGAAATACTAGCGGTATGAGGACAAAATGAAATGCATCTTTTCTTAAATAAAATGGAAATATGAAACCTAAAATTAAAAAATAAAATAAAAATAAACTTCTGGCAAAAACACAATTCCTGCATTATGGCCTGTGTTGTTGAAATCTGAATGACATGACTAGGTTTATGGCTACCAATGTCCACAAAAAATTATGAATTTAAAAGATAATACAATTTTTAAAAAAAAGTAAAACAAAAAACACATTTAACCAAAAGGCATGTTTTTTTGTTATGTAGATAAACCATTGCAATGCAATAAATGCAAAATAAATTGTAATCGGTTTTAAATCAATCTATGCCACAAGAAAATACAGCATGCATCTAACTAATACACATTCAATTTTGCCCATCCTTAAGACTCTAAAATGACAAAACATTTCCCTTAGGAGAGTAGAGATATAGTGACGCATGCATTTGGTCTTGAATACTGCCCAAATCTTGTGATGACATGGTGTTTCATGACATCTAGCTTGTCCATGAACAGCTCTTGCAACACAAGTCAGTATCCAAACATGCTTACTGCCCTAGCTTTCATCCTAAATGAAGGTGTGGTTAACCATACAGTCCAAGCAGGGAATAAACACAGCCAACAGGTGCATCTCAACTGACACCAGCTACCACATATAGTGCACTACTGTCGACCAGTGTCCTAGGCCCTGATCAAAATGAGTGCACTATATAGCGAACAGGCTACCATTTGAGACATAGATATTTATTATCATTACACTGGGCCTCTACTCAGAAAGGTAACCACACTTGTCCATGTCTTAGACTGTAAACAATAGAGAGTGTATCGTTCACCAATTTTATGTCATCAATGTTGTCAACTATGCTAGATGAATTTCGTTTTCAGCCCTGGGGCATATTTTTTGTTCCAGTCCAAGACTATCACACCCATTTCAACAACTCAATGATTGTTTGATCATTTCAGAATCAGGTGTGATACATGTTGTGCTCGAACCAAAAGCAGAACGATCCTAGTATGTGTGTGATTGCTATAAGTTAAAGGCATATAGATTTTATTTTTTTCCCCCAACAAACAAAAGAGTCCATTGGTATGTTTTTTTCTAGTATGAAGAAGATTCCAGCCATGCACTGTTTTGGTTTCTAGGGTTTGTGTCCATGCTCGTTGTTGTCCTTCACTTCACCCACTGCTCGATCCACTGTTTTGGTTTCTAGGGTTTGTGTCCATGCTAGTTGTTGTCCTTCACTCACTGCTCTATACACTGTTTTGGCTTCTAGGGTTTGTGTCCATGCTAGTTGTTGTCCTTCACCCACTGCTCGATCCACTGGACTACCTGCTCCAGGTTGCGCTCCAGGTCCTCAGGCTCGTTGCTGGGCAACTGGTGGACAATCTCCTCCTTGTAGGCCTCCATGGCCTCCTCATAGATGGTCTGGAAGATCTCACACTGGACATTGTCCTGCAATTTCTTCCCTGTGTAGCCCCTGTGGAGAGAGAAAGAGAGAGAGAGAAAAATACACATCATGTGTTAGAGCTTTCTGAGTCTACAGCACATATGTCAGAGTCAAGGGCCACATCGAGAAGGTTTTTACGGCCCCTGGGATGATCTTGATTTATTATTAGAACCGGCCCGCAGACCGCAGCAAGCCGGCAGCCCGCAGATCTTTTACACGCACCAATACTACATTTCCCACAATGCAACGGTGACGCACCGAGCAGTAGGCTGCTTCATTTCAATATTTATTGGCACAGCAGTTGTCAGCATCACAGTAAAATTAACTTTCAGATACCCATCAAAAATGGCAAAACGGAAGGTGGACACTGAGAACCGGGGTTTCAAACAAGGTGGGAGTCGGAGTATTTGTTCACGGAGGTAGCTGGAAAACCTGTGTGTCTTCTGTGTGGAGAAAGTGTGGCGGTACTGAAAGAGTATAATCTGAGACGACATTATGAAACGAAACACGCGGACAAAAACAAGAATATGGACATGGAACAAAGGCTACAAAAGGCAGAGGAATTAAAACGAGGCCTCAAATCTCGACAGGCTCTGTTCAAAAAGCCAAATCACAAGGCCAGGCTGCTGTCAAGGCCAGTTTTATTTTGGCAGAAGAGATCGCTAAATCAGCCCGGCCATTTACGGAGGGGATTTCATCAAAAACTGCATGATTAAAGTTTGTGACGAAGTTTGCCCAGAAAAAAGGCAACTCTTTTTAAATGTGAGTCTGAGCAGAAACACCATTGCCGAGAGAGTAGACCAGTTGTCCATCAATCTAAAAGAGCAGCTTGTGAAAAAGGGAAAATATTTCATTGCATATTCCTTGGCTGTGGATGAGAGCACCACATTTCTGACATTGCCCAGTTGTCAATTTTCATCCGCGGAGTGGACTCCAGCCTAAGCGTGACAGAGGAGTTTTTGGCTTTACGTCCTATGCATGGCACAAACGGGGCATGATTTGTATGAAGAGGTGTCAAGATGTGTAAATGAGATGGAGCTGCCTTGGGAAAAACTCGTGGGTTTGACAACCGACGGAGCACCTGCGATGTGTGGACACAGGAGCGGACTGGTGGCGAAGATACGGGAAAAGATGCAAGAGGAAAACGCGACAGGTGAGCTGACAGCTTATCATTGTATCATACACCAGGAAGCGTTGTGCGGTAAAGCCTTGAAAATGGAGCATGTAATGAGCATCATCACGCGCACAGTTAACTTTATCAGAGCCAAAGGTTTGAATCACCGCCAGTTCAAGGCATTTCTGACGGAGTTAGAAAAGCATGGTGATTTGCCTTATCACACAGAGGTGCGATGGCTAAGCCAGGGAAAGGTGCTTCAAAGATGTTTCGAGCTTCGTGAGGAGATTTGTCTGTTCTGGACAGCAAAGGGAAAGACACAACACAACTCCGAGACGAAATGTTTCTGTGAAATGGCTTTTCTGTGTGACATTACGAGTCATCTGAATGCAATGAACTTGCAGCTGCAGGGTCGGGATCGTGTCATCTCTGATATGTACAGTACAGTGAAGGCATTTAAAACCAAACTGACTCTGTGGGAGACGCAGATGCGGAAAGAAAATTTGAGCCACTTTCCCAGCTGCCAGACCATGAAAGAGAAGCTCTCTACCAGTGCGTTCCCGAGCGCACAGTTGGCTGATAAAATAGGTATGCTTGCCGCTGACTTTCGACGCCGATTTGCTGACTTTGAAGCACAAAAAAGCAGGTTGGAACTGCTCGGTAACCCATTTGCTGTTGACGTGGAAAGCTCACCACCAAACCTCCAAATGGAGTTGATTGACCTCCAATGCAATGATGCACTGAGGGCAAAATACCAGTGGGTGCTGCGGAGTTCGCCCGTTTCCTCCCGACACAATGCCCCAGGCGCATCCAGGCTGCTCAAACGTTGTCTATGTTTGGCAGCACATACCTGTGTGAACAACTGTTTTCTTTGATGAACTTGAACAAAACATCACACAGAAGTCGACTTACTGCTGAACACCTCCACCAATTCTGAGGATTTCCTCAGCTCAGAGCCGCCGAACATTGATGAACTTGTGGAAAAGATGGGACACCCAGTATCACCCTCAACCTCAAACAAGTGAACATTACTGTGCAATCACATATTTAGAGTTTTTACTCAGTTCAAGTTTAAAAGTTAAAGTTTAATATTTGTTTTCACTGCATGTGCTTCTCCTTAAACAAAGTGTTGTTTTTGATTAATAGATTTTTGCACTTTATTTTATTGTATTTCAATCCAATTATATTTTAAAATATTTCAGTTGAGTGGATGATAGAAAATTGCTATTATTGTTTTTTTCTTTGAAGTAAATTTAGCCCACTTTTGCTAAAATAGAAAATATAGGCTACTGATGGTGCCTTGAATACCGGTTTCTTTCATTTAATGTTCATGTTATGGGGATTTTTATATAAAGGAAATTTGTCTTTTGTGTCTGTTGAAAATTAAAGATTACTGACAGAGCCATAAGAAAATATTGCTTTATTTATCTGATCATATTGGAATATATTTGTTAGGTTTTCAGTAGGTTCAATTAGGTTCACTAGACTATATGCGTCATTTAAAAAATTTTCAATTAACAGAACAGTCCGGCCCTCGGCTTTAGCTAAATTTTTATATTTGGCCCTCCGTCCATTTGACTTTGACACCCCTGCCCTACAGGGTCTTACCAGGGAAGAGGGAAGTGTTCCCTATGTAGCCCCCCCCCATGAAGAAGAAGGAAAGGGAGGAGCATGTCAGCCAGTAGTAGGAGAGAGAGAGAGAGAGACCCTTTTTAGACTACTGAGCCCAAGCCATACTGGGTTGTGATCCACTGGCCTGTTAATGCACCAACCATAGTAGCTGGAACCGTGTTGAAAGCAAAATGAGCAAATAAAACCGCTGAGCCAGCGTAAAAAGATTTAGGTTGGCACAACAGTATGAAAGAAGAAGGGAAAAATGTAAGGAGGCGCACACAGGGTCATAGTGCCTGTAGCCTGGAAAACAGCACGGTAGTGATAATGTAGTCCGTGTTCGCGACGTCTAGCAAATACACTGTTAAAACCTTTTTCCCCCCCCCAATTTGCCAAGAGGAAACCCCACCTGCCCTCCAGCCGACTGTAGAGGTTGGTGTTGTCTGTGCGGAGCACGAAAACAATCTGAAACCAACGCTCTGGGAAGAAGTCACAGCCGTGGTAGTCCACTATCACCCCTCCGTCGCCCATCTTATCCTCCAGCTCATCCACCACCTGGAACAAGGTAGTAAAGCAGTCAGCCTTAAAAAAAAACGTGAGGGGAAACAAAAACACACAAGTCCTGTGGCGGGGTAACTGCAGCACCTAAAAATAAACAGGCTTTGTCATGAGATGTGAATAGACTGTTTTAGATGAGATAAGACTCACTCGGTCCTCATCTAACACTGGGCACTGGTACTCTTCATCAAATCCATCAAACAGCTGCCCTAGAAGAGACAGAGACAAACAACATCATCAGCATGCTCTCCAAAACTTCTAACTAGATATGACGGGAGTATAAATAGGCCTGTGACAACACAATGAGTCGTGATGGGGTAGTGTTATGGTAGATACAGAGTGGCTTCAGAAAGTATCCATAACTCTTGACATATATTACACATTTGTGTTACAGCCCAAATTCAAAATTGACTAAATCTGGGGGGGGTCCTCACCAAAAAGTAAAAACATGTTTTTAGAAATTTTAGCAAATGTATTGAAGAGAAATATAGGAAATATCTCATTTACATAAGTACTCACACCCAAGTAAAACCTTTGGCAGTGATTTAAAGCTGTGAATCTTTGAGTCTCTAAGAGCTTTTCACACCTGGATTGTGCAACATTTGTCCATGATTATTAGCTAAATTTATTCAAGCGCTGTCAAATTAGTTGCTGACCATTGCTAGACAACCATTTGCAGGTCTTGCCATAGACTTTCAAGTAGATTTACAGTACCAGTCAAACGTTTGGACACACCAGAGAGTTATTTCAACAATCATGTTAAACACTTATTGCACACAGAATGCATCCATGCAACTTATTACGTGACGTGTTAAGCACATGTTTCCTCCTGGACTTATTGAGGCTTGCCATAACAAAGGGGTTGAATATTTATTGACTCAAGAAATGTAACCTTTTCATCAATTAGTAAAAATGTCAAATAACACAATTCCACTGACATTATGTGGTGTTGTGTGTAGGCCAGTGACAATGTTTCTCTCTCAATTTCATCCATTTTAAATTCAGTCTGTAAAAACAAAATGTGGAAACAGACGAGGTGTGTGAATACTTTCTGAAGAGACCGTAGCTAGTATACCCTTATGCACTTGGTCATCTGTGGTCTATTCATTAGTCAGAATACGTTTGGAAAACTTTTTTTTTTCACGCAAAAGAAATCCTTTATGATCCAAATGCAAAGAACGGTCCAAACTGACTAATAGAAACTCGTTTTCACTGCAAAACGTTTGGAGTTAACGGTTTCCATTGCGCAACGTTTTGCAGCGGGATCAGACTAATGAATAGACAGACCCCTAGTGTGTCTTCTTACCTTCTTGTGCCAGGTCGCCTACATTGACATAGGTTAGTCCTGTCCTCTGGGCAAGCTCTTTCCCCAGGGTGGTCTTCCCTACGCCAGGGGTGCCTGTCAGAGGACGGCATAATCATCATAAACAACGTGCTAACTAGCCTACTTTTCAAATTTAGCCTACTTCGCCGTTGTACATCTGCAACCACGTCCCAAACATCATACTTTTCTATTTCTACATGTGGTATCTATGCAAACCATTTTCAAGTGAATGATGCTAAAGTTACGAAGGGGGTTGTTAGGTACAGCACCTACTAGTAGCGAGCTAACGCCAGGAATTTCGACCACGCAGCATCTTTCGAGCTTATTTGTGGTGCATCATTGGCCACAAGCACATAATCGCCCTGAACGGTCTATACACTTACAAATTAAATATCGTTATATAGGCGGGTAGACGGTGGTAGTTAAATAGATAGTTAACTCGTTGGATGGAGACTTGTTTAACATTACCTGTCAGTAGAATATTTGGTCGCTTCATGATTTTCATCGCTGTTTTTTTTTTTCTTGCCTTGCGTGCTCTACACGTGACCAATTACAAAGGTACGGTAGACCTCGGAAACTTCTCCTATTTTATTTGTTACTTTTGTTAACAAAACCAGACCACTTGTATCAATCAGTAACCCACTCAATCAAAGTCACTTATGAGTCAAATACAACAAAGCTTCGTGAATCGTGTATTTGGAGAACACGCGAGCCCCGTGTGCGTGATGTGACGTCAGTATTGCGCGTCGAGTTGTCAAGAAGGACCTCTTGATTTTAAAGGGAAAACGCTCCTTGCTGTGTGGTGTTTTGATTCGACGTTTGTTATGCATTTGCGTTTCTGTTACAGACTTAAGTTATAATACATGTGACTTTCAAAGTTTGGAATTACTTCAGAGGATGGCCCAGAATGGTATGCGTACTTTGTTTCGTTTATCTAGCTTGGTTTGTTACGTGAGAAGTGAAGTCTGCGTCGGTAGCTAACTAACTAGCAACTTTAGCTTGACGTTACTTTGTTATCTTGTTTGCCAACTAGAGTTAGCAAGACGAAATGTTGGATGTGTTCGCTACTATTGCAGCTCTGGTGACATAATCGACCTTATTGCTACTTAGTTATGCCACGTAGATGGCTATTACTCAGTAGCAAACTCAATCGCTAGCAAACGTTAGTAGAATTAGCGCTAGGTGGCTACGTTAGCTAGCTAAGCTAGTCTGTTTTCTGCATTCGTTATGATATAAGTTAATGATTGTTTTCTATTCCATCTTCCTCAGCCTTGCATTGACCAGCTGGCGCCTTTTGTGAATGTGAAGTACCACATCTTATGATGTCAAAACTTTATCTGAGAGGAAAAGTAGCTTCAAATAAAGTGAGTTCATGGTGTGTGGGTGCGGGTCTGTGAGCGAGGTCAAAGTAGATCGCTAGCACGTTAAGGAGTCACTTCACTAACATCTCTCTCCCCCCAGCTGGATCGTTGGGTGGAGCCATCATTCGGTGAACACCTCGGCAATGCCAACCTCTCCCTCTCCTCAGGCATTGGAGGCGTAGCCCTCTCTGGAGGTACCTGGGTTGGCAAGGCCCAGCCGTCCAGCACCGACCTCAACAGCAGCAAACGCCTCCGTAAGAGGAGGGCAGACCCCAACGCCTCCAAGCTCCAGACCTTTACCTCCACAGAGCCTGCACAGGGCGACCAGGATGAGCCCTGGGTGGACACACACAAACCCCACTCTCAGGTAACCATCATGGGGGAAAGACGAGACCACCAGACCCCACTGGAGTGAAGTGGTTTATTCATCACACACTTATCTCTGTTTGGCCTTGTGTAGGCTGAACTGGCCGTCCACAAAAAGAAGATTGAAGAGGTGGAGGATTGGATGAGAGTACACGTGGACCCCAAGACTGCAAAGGTTTGGCTCTGATCTTTTTAAAGCTCAAAAGATGGCTAATAGATCACTGTTTATGTCACCATGCATTCATCACAGTTTTAGAGACACTTTTATCACTTCAAATTATGAATTGTTGTGTTTTCAATTGAGAATAATACACCAAAGCAAAGCTCAAACATTACTGCTCATTTATACCAACAGCACCCCCATGAAAAATATGAATAAATATATATATTGTGCACGAGCACCAAACATTTCCCATTTCTATGATATCTAATCTAAACACAAGTTTTCTGAAAGCTCTCAGTATTTAATTTTTTTTTTTTTTTTACCTTTATTTTACTAGGCAAGTCAGTTAAGAACAAATTCTTATTTTCAATGACGGCCTAGGAACAGTGGGTTAACTGCCTGTTCAAGGGCAGAACGACAGATTTTGTACCTAGTCAGCTCGGGGATTTGAACTTGCAACCTTTTGGTTACTAGTCCAATGCTCTAACCACTAGGCTACCCTGACGCCCCAGTACTCAAACTGTGCCCTCGTGTCCACAGGGTGGCGCTGTCCTGCTGCTGACCGGTCCGTCGGGGTGTGGGAAGTCAGCTACAGTGCAGGTTCTGGCCCAGGAACTGGGCTACAGGGTGCAGGAGTGGAGCAACCCATCCAGCCTCTCAGAGTACCGACCCAGCGCAGACCGCTCAGACCCTGACACTTACAGACAGACCTTTGACCCAGGTGAGAAAAACCTGGTGTGTATTCAGTGGTGTAAAACTTTCAGAATGTTGCAGATAGAAATAGATTGTGTGGGGCTGACATGATTCCTTATTCTACATAACAAACTATCCTATCTGTTTAGTACATTTTTGTAACGTTGCACCCTCCTAAACAGGCCCGAGGTCTGTCTGGACCAAACAGACTTGTACCTCTTTTGTGTTTTCCCGGTTTTTGTTTTTTTGTTGATCATTCGTTTTATTGTACTGTATGTTCAAGACCTAGACGCAATAAACGTCATTGGACAAATAACAGTTGGATTGTCAGCGTACATACAACACATAATCACATTAACTTCACCGTTTTCTTTGTTCCTCCCCAGACTCGAGGTTCAATGGTTTCTATGGCAGCTCTCAAACAGGCCTGTTCCAGGAGTTCCTTCTCAGGGCCAACAAGTACAACCGCCTGCAGATGAGCGGAGAGGGAGGGGCCTCGGACTCAGACAGGAAGCTCATACTGGTGGAGGTACAGTACACTACCTACTTAGTACTTACGGACAGTATCGTTGCCATGACAACACGGCACTTAAACATTTACAGAAGTAAGAAAAGCTTTACATATTTTTGACGTTTCTTTCTTGACGTTGAGTAAATAATTTGTGTATCTGGTGTTAATTTCTCCGTTTGTTTCTCTCACACGCTCTCAGGACTTTCCTAACCAGTTCTACAGGCAGCCTGGGTCCCTGCATGAT
Organism: Oncorhynchus keta; assembly: GCF_023373465.1. Taxonomy (NCBI): domain Eukaryota; kingdom Metazoa; phylum Chordata; class Actinopteri; order Salmoniformes; family Salmonidae; genus Oncorhynchus; species Oncorhynchus keta. The sequence goes on along the minus strand of NC_068445.1, from coordinate 40,519,926 downwards.
ATTCTGAGGTGAGCTCACTGTGTTTTGAGCGACTCGCTGTGAATGCAGAAGAGGTTTTGTTCTGTATTAATTTGTGTGTGAATGTACATGTTCCTCCTCTGTCAGGCGGTTTGTGAAGACGTGCCGGCGTCCCCTGCTGTTCATCGTGTCTGACAGTCTGAGTGGAGACAGCAGCTCCAGACTGCTGTTCCCTAAACACATACAGGAAGAGCTGGGGGTTTGCAACATAAGGTACTTTATAGTAAACTCTGTACACTAACCCAACACACCGCCCACTGTTCCCTAAACACATACAGGAAGAGCTGGGGGTTTGCAACATAAGGTACTTTATAGTAAACTCTGTACACAAACCCAACACACCGCCCACTGTTCCCTAAACACATACAGGAAGAGCTGGGGGTTTGCAACATAAGGTACTTTATAGTAAACTCTGTACACGAACCCAACACACCGCCCACTGTTCCCTAAACACATACAGGAAGAGCTGGGGGTTTGCAACATAAGGTACTTTGTAGTAAACTCTGTACACGAACCCAACACACCACCCACTGTTCCCTAAACACATACAGGAAGAGCTGGGGGTTTGCAACATAAGGTACTTTGTAGTAAACTCTGTACACGAACCCAACACACCACCCACTGTTCCCTAAACATGTACAGGAGGAAGTGAACAACATCAGGTAGATTGACAGGTTGAGCAACATCAGGTAGATTGACAGGTTATCTTTCTCTAACCCAGTGGCCCTCTTCTTCTGTTTCCAGTTTTAACCCTGTGGCTCCTACCAGTATGATGAAGGTTCTGAGCCGGATTGTGTCTGTACAGGCAGTAAAGGTGAAACAACAGGTCTTTGTATGCATGGGAGTGTATGTAGCCTAGTGGTTAGTGTTGTGCCAGTAACCAAAAGGTTCGAATCCCTGAGCTGACAAGGTAAAAATCTGTCGTTCTGCCCCTGAACAAGGCAGTTAACCCACTGTTTCCCAGTAGGTTGTTATTGGTCCTTCTGTAGCTCAGTTGGTAGAGCATGGCGCTTGTAACGCCAGGGTAGTGGGTTCGATCCCCGGGACCCACGTAGAATGTATGCACACATGACTGTAAGTCGCTTTGGATAAAAGTCTGCTAAATGCATTTATTATTATTATTATTATTATTATTGGCATATATATTATTATAAATAAGAATTTGTTCTTAACTTAGTTAAATGTAATAAATAATAATAATAATAATGTACATGAGTGTGTATGTGCTGTTCTTTTCTGGATGTGTGTGTGTGTGTGTGTCCACAGAGTGGAGGAAAGATGTGTGTTCCTGACAAGGCTGCTTTGGAACTGCTGTGTTCAGGATCCTCCGGGGACATCCGCAGTGCCATCAACAGCCTGCAGTTCTCCTGTCTCACAGGTGAGGGCGCCACACACCCATAAATGCCACACAACGGTTCAGTGGTCAGTCACCTGCTGCTCCTAATTCTGTTGGTCTAAAATCAATGGCTTCCGAACCGTTTAGCATTGTGACACACCTAGAGCTTTTGGGTTTTTGCTTTCCTAGACATATATTGCCTGGTCCTGGGCTAAGACACATATTCAATGGAAATTCTCCATTTTAAAGGGGCTTTTTTTTTAAAGTATAGGACTAGGTGTAATCTGTCAGAGAAACCGGCCTCTTTAGCCAGGACCCAGACTGAATTTGTGACTGAAAGGTAATAGACTATGACCGACCAGTAGTCTACTGATGAACTGCTGAAGTGATTCATATATTAAAGTCATTGAACCACCTGTAAAAGCTGTTCTCCACGGTTATAATATTCCAGACCAGTCTATGAAGAAGGGGTTCTCGGCGGTGGAAAGGGGAAAGGCCACAGCGACCTCGTCGGGGAGAGCCGTTGTCAAGGCAACGCGTGGGAAGAGGAAGGCCAAAGACTCCGAGGGGCGGGACAAGGAGCTGGCAATAGGGGGGAAAGACTCCTCCCTCTTTCTCTTCAGAGCACTCGGCAAGATCCTCTACTGCAAGAGTGAGTGACGTCAGGGGGAAATAGACTTTCACCATGTACTGCCCATCAGGGAAATAGCTTTTACCTGTCCAGTGTGAGTGGAATAGAGAGATTGAGAGGAAGCCTTCTCTTAGCGTTTAGATTCAGCAGGGATACAACATTGGGGAACATTCAGATAGAGATGTATTATAGAGAAGGAACGTGCGTCTCTGACATGTAGAATAAGGAATCGGAACAGCTCTGCTCGTCACAATTATAGCAGTAATGTTCCACAACGTTACATTGCTGGGAGGAGGGGCTCTGTTGAAGTGGATGGATTTTGATTGGCTGGTGTGTTTATGATTTGACAGGGGAGAGCCCTGAGGGTTCAGAAGGTTCCCAGGGACCCAGTCTGCCTGCACATCTCTCAGAGCACCACAGAGACAGGTTACTGGTGGACCCAGAGGTACAACACAGACCAACACATAGACAGACCTAACGTGTCATCATGTAACCCCCACCTCCCTCTCCCCTATCAGGCTGTAGTAGAACGCTCCCACATGTCAGGAGAGTTCTTCAGCCTGTACCTGCAGCAGAATTACCTGGAGTTCTTCTCTGATGTGGAGGATGTGGCCCGGGCCTCAGAGTACCTGTCTGATGCTGACTTCCTCACTGCCGAGTGGAGCGTGAGTAGCACTCGGACTGGGCATTATTGGCCTAAAAATCAAACATGGCCGATTTCACGATATATATCTACATTTTTTTGTTTCATAACATTTTCTCTAAATTCGCTTTGTTGTACAATATTAAAGGTCAAAGAAACTGCATTTCAAACCGTCAGCAATAAGCTAGTGAATTCAGAGTTTGATATTATATCTAGGCTTCCACAATCATAAGACCCACTAATAATGTAATTATTTGATCAACATAGTTTAACCAGCTTTATTTTGTTGCAATTAATCACTGATCTGGCTGTCAAGTTTCTGAAAATGGCCTTTTTATTAAAAAAAACTATGTTTTACCAGAACCATGCATAATGCACATTGACTAATAATGAGTGACTACATGTAGCAGGCAGTATAGAACATTAACACCGGTCTCATCAACATTACGCTAATCTTTTATATTTCTAGTATTTCTAGAATAGAAAAAACACCATTGTCCAAATGTACATGACAACATCGAGCACTCGGATGTCAAAATGTCAGGACCATGAGACTATGAAATATTTAAATCTAACATTGAGTACTTGGATTTTGGACACACAAGTTTTTCATATGATGCCCCACTGGTATCATATCACAAGCTTATTGAGTTACTGTTGCAAAATGTTTCCTGGCTAGCAGGCAGTGTCATTGTGTGTGTAGTCCCGTAGCACCATGGGGGAGTACGGCTCTTCTGTCGCCACCAGAGGTCTTCTACACTCCAACTCTGGTCACGTGGCTGGAGGCTTCAGACCCCTGCACAAACCCAACTGGCTATTGGTCAACAAGAAGGTAACTCTAACACGCACAAGCGCACACAAACACTTATGTACACACACGCACACACACACACGCACAAGCGCACACAAACACTTATGTACACACACGCACATACACACGCACAAGCGCACACAAACACTTATGTACACGCACACACACACAAGCGCACACAAACACTTATGTACACACACACGCGCAAGCGCACACAGTCACTCACACAAACATATTCAGGCCCAAGCTCAAACCTAAACTTGCTACTGGTCAAGATAAGGTGAAAGGTCAGAGGGTTATGATGGAAACACTCACACACACATTGGGTTTGATACCAGTAACATGAGGAGGGGTGTGATACCAGTAACATGTGGAGACTTGTGTGTGTGTGTGTGTGTGTGTGTGTGATTTCAGTACCGTGAGAACTGCCAGGCCGCCCAGTCCCTCTTCATCAGTTTCTGCCTGACGCCTGTTAGTCTCCAGACAGAGCTACTTCCTTACCTCGCCCAGCTCAGCAACCCCTTGAGGAATCCAGGTTAGACACACACACGTGACCCTGCATTGCACTACAACCTTACAATTATAGAAATAGATTACCGTAACAGAAACATCCTCATCTTTGTTGAACCCTTTATTTGATAGTTTCCACATGAGCCCTGTATACATACATTTATAAAATATTAACATCTATATTCACATATATACACACATCTATATTCACATATATACACACATCAATACACACATCAATACACACATCTATACACATCTATACACACATCAGTACACATCAATACACACATCTATACACACATCAGTACACACATCTATACACATCAATATTCACATCAGTACACATCTATACACACATCAGTACACATCAATACACACATCTATACACACATCTATATTCACATCTAAACACATCAATATTCACATCAATACACACATCTACACTGCTCAAAAAAATAAAGGGAACACTTAAACAACACAATGTAACTCCAAGTCAATCACACTTCTGTGAAATCAAACTGTCCACTTAGGAAGCAACACTGATTGACAATAAATGTCACATGCTGTTGTGCAAATGGAATAGACAACAGGTGGAAATGATAGGCAATTAGCAAGACACCCCCAATAAAGGAGTGGTTCTGCAGGTGGGGACCACAGACCACTTCTTAGTTCCTATGCTTCCTGGCTGACGTTTTGGTCACTTTTGAATGCTGGCGGTGTTTTCACTCTAGTGGTAGCATGAGACTGAGTCTACAACCCACACAAGTGGCTCAGGAAGTGCAGCTCATCCAGGATGGCACATCAATGCGAGCTGTGGCAAGAAGGTTTGCTGTGTCTGTCAGCGTAGTGTCCAGAGCATGGAGGCTCTACCAGGAGACAGGCCAGTACATCAGGAGACGTGGAGTAGGCCGTAGGAGGGCAACAACCCAGCAGCAGGACCGCTACCTCCGCCTTTGTGCAAGGAGGAGCACTGCCAGAGCCCTGCAAAATTACCTCCAGCAGGCCACAAATGTGCATGTGTCTGCTCAAACGGTCAGAAATAGACTCCATGAGGGTGGTATGAGGTCCACAGGTGGGGCTTGTGCTTACAGCCCAACACCGTGCAGGACGTTTGGCATTTGCCAGAGAACAACAAGAGTGGCAAATTCGCAACTGGCGCCCTGTGCTCTTCACAGATTAAAGCAGGTTCACACTGAGCACGTGACAGAGTCTGGTGACGCCGTGGAGAACGTTCTGCTGCCTGTAACATCCTCCAGCATAACCGGTTTGGCGGTGGGTCAGTCATGGTGTGGGGTGGAATTTCTTTGGGGGGCCGCACAGCCCTCCATGTGCTCGCCATAGGTAGCCTGACTGCCATTAGGTACCGAGATGAGATCGTCAGACCCCTTGTGAGACCATATGCTGGTGCGGTTGGCCCTGGGTTCCTCCTAATGCAAGACAATGCTGGACCTCATGTGGCTGGAGTGTGTCAGCAGTTCCTGCAAGAGGAAGGCATTGATGCTATGGACTGACCCGCCCGTTCCCCAGGCCTGAATCCAATTGAGCACATCTGGGACATCATGTCTCGCTCCATCCACCAATGCCACATTGCACCACAGACTGTCCAGGAGTTGGCGGATGCTTTAGTCCAGGTCTGGGAGGAGATCCCTCAGGAGACCATCCGCCACCTCATCAGGAGCATGCCCAGGCGTTGTAGGGAGGTCATACAGGCGCGTGGAGGCCACACACACTACTGAGCCTCATTTTGACTTGTTTTAAGGACATTACATCAAAGTTGGATCAGCCTGTAGTGTGGTTTTCCACTTAAATTTTGTGTGACTCCAAATCCAGACCTCCATGGGTTGATAAATTTGATTTCCATTGATAATTTTTGTGTGATTTTGTTGTCAGCACATTCAACTATGTAAAGAAAAAAGTATTTCATAAGAATATTTAATTCATTCAGATCTAGGATGTGTTATTTTAGTGTTCCCTTAATTTTTTTGAGCAGTGTATATTCATATCTAAACACATCAATATTCACATCAGTACACATCTATATTCACATCTAAACACATCTATATTCACATCTAAACACATCAATATTCACATCAGTACACATCTATATTCACATCTATATTCACATCTAAACACATCAATATTCACATCAGTACACATCTATATTCACATCTATATTCACATCTAAACACATCAATATTCACATCAGTACACATCTATATTCACATCTATATTCACATCTAAACACATCAATATTCACGTCAGTACACATCTATATTCACATCAGTACACATCTATCTATTCACATCAGTATTCACATCTAAACACTCAATATTCATCAGTACACATCTATAACACATCAATATTCACATCAGTACACATCTATATTCACATCTGAACACATCAATATTATTCACATCAGTAAACACATCTATATTCACAGTACACATCTATAGTAAACACATCTATATTCACATCAGTACACATCTATATTCACATCTAAACACATCAATATTCACATCAGTACACATCTATATTCACATCTCAATATTCACATCAGTACACATCTATATTCACATCTATATTCACATCAGTACACATCTATATTCACATCTAAACACATCAATATTCACATCAGTACACATCTATATTCACATCTATATTCACATCTAAACACATCAATATTCACATCAGTACACATCTATATTCACATCTATATTCACATCTAAACACATCAATATTCACATCAGTACACATCTATATTCACATCTAAACACATCAATATTCACGTCAGTACACATCAATATTCACATCAGTACACATCTATATTCACATCTAAACACATCAATATTCACATCAGTACACATCTATATTCACATCTAAACACATCAATATTCACGTCAGTACACATCAATATTCACATCAGTACACATCTATATTCACATCTAAACACATCAATATTCACATCAGTACACATCTATATTCACGTCAGTACACATCTATATTCACATCAATATTCACATCAGTACACATCTATATTCACATCTAAACACATCAATATTCACATCAGTACACATAGGGCAAAACACAATGATAGAAAACAAACCCATTCTTCAGTTAAAAAGGTCCTCAGTCAGCCATCTGAATTTCCCTACAGCGGGTAGGCAACTAGATTCAGCCACGGCCTGTCCTTTTTCTGTCGGAGCGGATGGTCAGGGGCTGCAAGATCATTCAAATCATTTGTACAACTCAAATTGACCAACTAAACCCCAAAAGAGATTTGTATTTGAAAAGAACAATAATTTCATACCTTGATTACATTGAGACACGATAACATATAAAAAAAACTTTTTAAAATGATTTGTAGGAGAACTTGGGACCGGATTTCCTAAATTAAACTCATTCCCGGCGACACACTTTTAGGGGCATAAAATATCACTTGCGGGCCGTTTTGGACCTGTGGGCCACCTGTTTCCAACCCATGCCCTAGATGCACACAATTTCTAACATTTTAGAGAGCCTTGGAGATTATTACAAAAGTAAGGGACAACAAAGATACATTTTAAAGCCGCTTTACCTAACTGAGTGGAGATGGACAGGATCTCTGTCCCTGAGACGGGGTCTGGTGTCTCAGGACGTCTGGAAGTTCTGAACAGAATGTCCTTGTTACTCTTGCCTGCCCACACCAGCAGACAGAAGAGCTCTGTCCTCCTCCTTACGAGGTTAAACACATGCAGATCGCATTCAAATGAAGGACAGGGTCCGTTGTTTTGACTATACTTATGAGTAATGCAGAGTGCAGGTGGTTGATTTGCATCTGAAAGCCATGTTGCTCTTGAACCTGTGTTGCTATTGCTACTAGTGTCTGACGACTAGGGGTGTGTTGAGTAGTCCAACAAAACCACTATTGAATTGGATATGGGCAATTTTCCTGACACAATTATAATCTGAGTATTTTTTGTTGTTGTAATCATCTGTGATAAAAAAATATATATTTTCAGGTGCCAGTTAAATCAAATGTGAGGTGGTACATGTTGTGAATGGCTAGTTTGCCTGTCTAAAGAGAAGGGCGGGGCTGTATGTTGATCCTGCTGCTCTGATTGGTTAGAGCGAAGCTTTATTTCTCGGTCCACTCCAGGGCCTAAAAGGAACCTTTTGGTCCAGCAGCAAAGGAGAAATGCTCACTAAACAGGGATGTAAACAAATTTGTGCACAAAATCTGAGAGAAATAAGCTTTTTGTGTGTATGGAACATTTCTGATTTATATTTTAATATTTTTCGTTCAATATAGTAAGAAGTAATGTGGTCTATTGTTTCACTAAATTTTTTGGGACAAAAATGTTCCCCTGCCCTGGGTGGCAGGGTAGCCTAGTGGTTAGAGAGTTGGACTAGTAACCGGAAGGTTGCAAGTTCAAATCCCCGAGCTGACGAGGTACAAATCTGTCGTTCTGCCCCTGAACAGGCAACCCACTGTTCCTCGGCCGTCAATGACAATAATAATTTGTTCTTAACTGACTTGCCTGGTTAAATAAAATTTTTAAAAAATGTTATTTTTTTTTAAGGGTTGACGGTTACCTTGGTAACGCGACTCAGATGTGTTTGTGCCTGTGAGATTTGAGTCTGACAAGTAGCAGCGTTGTCTTCTCTTTCCTAGCAGTTAACTCAAAACAGTGAAAAACAACACAGCTTGGGAACAAAACAAGGTAAATAGCCAAGAAACACAAGGAAAACGTCTCACTTCAGTAGACTTTCGTTTCAAGTAAATTAGACCATTTTTTATGCCTGTAAAGCAGCGCTTCTGTTCACGTGCGCACAGGATAAAGGATTCGTAGTTCTTTGGGCAATAAACATTTTCCAGCTATGAAACAAAACAGCTACTGCAGCATTTATTTTATTATGAACGTGATCATACTTGACTAGTTCAATTCACAAATGCTAGTGAAATGCTCACACCGTGGAGCCCTGACCAACCAATGTGGCTGGTGAAATCTTACCTGACAATGCCAAAATCAACCCACATTGGCCAGGTGGCTGGTGTTAATTTTAGGCATGGTCAACTCGCTTTCACCCGATCACTTCTCCTCGCATGTTTTAAAGGTCTGATCATTTATATCGACGCTGCCTCGTGTTAGCCTGGTACTATGATAAATCAAACGGTGAGGACGTTTGATAGCCCAATGGGGGCGATAATTAGGGACAAAATATGAACTGCCAATGAGCATTATGATTTAGTAACAGCAAACTGCCGCTGCAAATTGAAAACACAGACATGCACCCCTCCACGCTGATCATAATCTGCAGGCTATTTGATCTATAAACTTGCAGACGGGTATTTTGACAATCTATTTAGGCATATTTAAACACTTTCCGATCACGAGTATCATCCTACTTTCAACTGTCAATTTATAAGTACGGCCAGGTTGGCACACCCCTACTGTCAATGTCAGTAACATGTACAATAGTTCTTGCTGACTATCATTGTTCTTAATTCAGTTTCCATTTGATGGTGTTAATCAAGGTTGCTTTTAAGGAAACGAGCCACCAAGGCAGGTTTGATTAGCTTGCATGCTACTAAGATAACCCACCTGTAGCATGTTATGCTAGTCTAGCTTGCTAAACTAATTTGAGTATTGTGTTAGAACAGTAGAGGGGTTCTCCACCTACGGTTGTGGAGAGCTGTTGTGTGTGTGTGTGTGTGTGTGTGCAGGTTTTTGTTACAGCCCAGTATTAAGACGTCTGACTCCCTCTCTCCTTCCACGTCTCCCTGTCCCTCTCTTTCTGCCCCCCCCCCCACCCCACCTCCTTGGTCTCTCCCATACAGCTCAGATAGCCTTCATTCAGGATGTGGGTTGTCTTTCCCGCAGGAAGTTACCTGGCAGGTACATCACCTATAAGTGACCTTTTACTATGTTTGCGCCATAGTGGGATGTTTTCTTCCATATTCTCTATGCCACTGACCTTTTATTTATTTTTTATGTGTATTCCTCTCTCTGCATCTGTTCAGGTTGAAACTGGAGACTCTGACAGACAAAGACCCAGGGCTGCTGGAGATGGACAGTGAGGAAGAGGAGGAGGTGGGGCTCGTGTCTTCATCCGTCGACCAAACCTCGGGCACCCTCTCCGGGGAGACAGGAGACCAGGGGGATCCCTCCCTGGAGCCTCTTCTACCAGGTAGCCAGGGCCCAGGGGCCGGGGGACCAGGTGGAGACCTCCCTGCCTCCCAGCCTCAGCCCACTACCACCTCAGCCCTTCTGGAGGAGGAGGATGTAGTCATAGAGGAATACGACAGTGATTTCTGATTGACAGAGCTGACACTCCAATCACAGTACAGAGACTTCTGATACAGTCACCTCCCGACTTTGTGATTGACAGAGCCGGCGTTCCAATAAGAGGACTTCTAACATTGTCCCGCCCTCCTGCCTTACTTAAAAACTGTGATCACTTACAGGACAGAACAGAAGAAGTTTGCGTTCGTTGTTGTTATATGTCTGCCTGTCACTGTATCTGTTATTGTATCTTATGGTAATGACCATAGCTTTCATATCAATGAATTTCTGGTATTATTCATTAGTGTTTTTCCTCAGTGAGTTCGGGGGGGGGTCAAATTCCATCCCAATTCCTGTCTGATTCCAAATCTGAACAAGTGACTTATATTGAAATGGAATTGGACCTGACACACTGATTTATTTGAAACATGTATTAACAAAACACACATGACAGATGTTGTGGGTGGCTTTATTGCAGACTTTGTGTGTTTGTTAGTGTTTATTTATTTGTGTGTTTTAAGAGCACTTGTCTTGGAATATATTTTGTTTGGCTTTAGAACTGTTGAGAACTTGGACAGTGGTAGGTAGGCTTAATATACATGCCTGGCTTTTCAATTAGACTTTTCTTCATCCTTGTCTTTTTGGAAATGACCATGCCAAGAGTTGCTTGGCAGTGAAAGGTTAACATTCACCCCTCTCTCGCTTCCACTGAATCTTGAAGAAAAGATTACAAAAAAATTGTGGCCTCCCATCTTAACTCAACGCAAGTGTAAAACAGAAAGTGAAATAAAGTATTTTGTTCAAATGTAATGTTTCCTCTGAGTACAGAAATAATGTTATCCAAGTCTTCCATTTATGGGCATCATATGAGAGAACCCCAATATGACACAACCAGTTTCTTTAAGATACCTACAGAACTACAGCAAGATAAGCTGTGAATAACAGTAATTTTAAACAAATATCAATAAATGTTTTATGGTGAGGTCTTTTACTTTTACTTTATTTAACTAGGCAAGTCGGTTAAGAACAACTTCGTATATACACTGACGGCCTAGGAACAGTGGGTTAACTGCCTTGTTCAGGGGCAGAACGACAGAATGCATACCAATCGTTTGATCTCAATCAGATTCATGGAAATAGGCATTTAGATAATTTTTGAATGACTGTTTTGTGAGAAAATGAGAGCAGATGGTGTTAACAAACCAGTGTATAAGGCCTTCCTGTATTTCGTTTAAATCAAAACCGGTTCTGCCTAATGGCGCAGTGTTGGCCGCATGATACATTTTTCGGACAATTCAGTTACCCATCCTGAAATGAAAGGGGCGCAACTGCCTTGGGGGGGTCACGATTTGCTGGCAGAGACAAATGAGTAATCAATACTTTCAAAACCAACGGCAATAAAAAAATTACCTACATGGGTATAAAACCCGACGCCCACAAGTAACGTAGTGCACAAGCACTTACAAACAAACCATTCCACACAAGGACATGGTGGGAACAGAGGGTTAAATGCACAACACTTAATGAGGGAAATGGAAAACAAGACAAAACAAATGGAAAATGAAAAGTGGATCGACGATGGCTAGAAGACCGGTGACGCCGAACACCGCCCGAACAAGGAGGGGAAATGACTTTGGTGAAAGTCGTGACAGTCGGGATAGAGTTGAGTTATTAACTAGGCTGGTGGGGGTCGGCATGCAGGCGGCTCAGGTTGGCTGGTTGATCTGTCTGGCTGGTTGATCTGGCTGGATGGTTGATCTGTCTGGCTGGTTGATCTGGCTGGATGGTTGATCTGGCTGGCTTGTTGATCTGGCTGGATGGTTGATCTGGCTGGCTGGTTGATCTGGCTGGCTTGTTGATCTGGCTGGATGGTTGATTTGTCTGGCTGGTTGATCTGGTTGGCTGGTTGATCTGGCTGGCTTGTTGATCTGGCTGGATGGTTGATCTGGCTGGATGGTTGATCTGGTTGGCTGGTTGATCTGGCTGGCTGGTTGATCTGGCTGGATGGTTGATCTGGTTGATCTGGCTGGCTGGTTGATCTGGCTGGATGGTTGATCTGGCTGGATGGTTGATCTGGCTGGCTGGTTGATCTGGCTGGATGGTCGATCTGGCTGGCTTGTCGATCTGGATGGATGGTTGATCTGGCTGGCTGGTTGGATGGTTGATCTGGCTGGCTGGTTGATCTGGCTGGCTGGTTGGATGGTTGATCTGGCTGGCTGGTTGATCTGGCTGGCTGGTTGGATGGTCGATCTGGCTGGCTGGTTGATCTGGCTGGATGGTTGATCTGGCTGGCTGGTTGGATGGTCGATCTGGCTGGCTGGTTGATCTGGCTGGATGGTTGATCTGGCTGGCTGGTTGGATGGTCGATCTGGTTGGATGGTCGATCTGGCTGGCTGGTTGATCTGGCTGGATGGTTGATCTGGCTGGCTGGTTGGATGGTTGATCTGGTTGGATGGTTGATCTGGCTGGCTGGTTGGATGGTTGATCTGGCTGGCTGGTTGGATGGTCGATCTGGCTGGCTGGTTGGATGGTCGATCTGGTTGGATGGTCGATCTGGCTGGCTGGTTGATCTGGCTGGCTGGTTGGATGGTTGATCTGGTTGGATGGTCGATCTGGCTGGCTGGTTGATCTGGCTGGAATTTGAATATAGAGGATCTTAATAAAGACAATCAAAAGTCTTTGCATTTTATGAAGAGTTGTTCATTGGTCAGGCTATTGGTTAAAGGTGGAAGACAATATTTATTATTGAATTACCTTTGATCCAGTTATCATTAATCACTTAAACATGCTTAATAATAATCTCTTACCTAGCTTGATGACTGTCGCCATTTTTGCTTAAATTTGTGTTCTAACTAGAGATGTCATATCGGATTGTGGAAAAAAATCATGAAATGAGCTTTAGATGCCCCATAAAATTATGTCTGAGGTCCCCAGGGACCCCAGGTTATGTCCCCCCACTTTTCTAAACCCAAATTGTTGCCCAATGCTAAAATGTCATAACACCATATAAGACCGTTTTACAGCTGATGTATTACTATGTCATACCCTACAAAAAAAAAACCGTCCAATACACACACTAATCAAGGTAACATTCCTGGGGATCCTTATTGCCTCTGATCTGATGGACTAAATTATGTCTGAGTGTTGGAGTGTGCCTCTGGCTATCTGTAAATGAAAAATATTTGCTTAATATAAGGAATTTGAAACGATTTATACTTTTACTTTTGATATACTTAAGTATATTTAAAAAAAACAAATATTTTTTGGCTTTTACTCAAGTAGTATTTTACTAAAGTATCTTTACTTTTACTCAAGTATGACATTTGGGTACTTTTCCCACCGATGGTGGTTTTACTTAATTCTCTGTACTGGCCAATGATTATAACAGTGATTCTGATCCAACCATGAATGAATTCATACATACATCGTTGTGCCCCTGGCCTGAGAGGATGGACGTTAAATATGTAGCTAGATGTAGTAGGCAAATGTTAACTAGCTGCAGTAACCTTGTCAATGAATGAAAGTTAGGCTAGCGAGGAAAAATTTTAGCCAGGTGGCCAAGCACAACAAAAAGAGTGCATGACCGAGTGATAGACCGTTTCGTCAACACAAAAAGAGAGGAGGATGACATTGGCGTTTCTCAACAAGTAGGATAGGTCAACTTGCACCAAAGCACACGCAGGTACGCATACACACACGCGCGCACACGCACACGCGCGCACAGAGAAATCAGAACCATGGACAGCCGGTCATATTTAGCTTATGTTGATTGGACTAAACTGTTTTTGGTATCTTTTAGTTGTCACTGTATTAGACTAAGCAGTGGTGATTACATTATGTTGAAATGGTGCTGGAATAGTGGAGGCAGCTCCTGTTTTCTTTGCGACTTGCTGGAACTCTCTGTGGTGATTCTATAGTTGTTTAGTGGTCCGAAAATTTCGGAAACATTAACTTGCATGGTACTGTTACTGTACATGCAATATGCTTTGTGGACTTCACTGAGCAGATGTTGCTATTCGCTTTTGTGATAAAACAAATGTGTGGTTAAATGTATTCTGCCACTGAGTCTTCTTATTGTCTCTGCCTTTAAGCCTGTATATCACTGTCGCAAGGCATATGAACGAACAGGTTGTAGAGCAAATAACACAATTATCACAACACATAGGTTGTAATATGGCTTTTTTTGTTGGGGGGGGGGGACTCCAGTGATTTTACCTACGCACCGCTACTGCAAATTAAGAAACATATCCTATAGGTATCTACTATATCGAAATGTTGAAATAATTTCTAGAAATTTCGACTTAGTATCTCAACATTTTGACTTCCTGGCAACCTGGCGTAGAGCGCTGCGCGCGTTGTAAAGTACAACTGCACCGTTTTTATCGTTGAGGTGCACGTTGGTCGGACAGTTGTTTCGGTTGAAATCGATACGAACAAACCCGTATCACCTTGATTGCAGTCTTCGGGGTGTAAGGAGGTAGGCCTATTTCAAGTTATTGCGATAATTTTGTCTGATTTGTGAACGGGAACAGACCGCTTCTAGTTTCCTCAAATTTTCAGGTAGGCTGCCTCACCTGTTCCGATGGAAAACAGGTGTGTTCAACGTCAGCGGAATAACTGCTATTTCGAAGTTCCCGTAGGTCTACTCTGAAACACTATTTCGAAGTTCCCGTAGGTCTACTCTAAAACACTATTTCGAAGTTCCCGTAGGTCTACTCTAAAACACTATTTCGAAGTTCCCGTAGGTCTACTCTGAAACACTATTTCGACGAAGGTTAGAGTAGCCTTAGACAATGTGAAGAGTTAGATACTACTAGCCTATTGTATTTGTTGCCGTGTCACCTCCATGAGGGGAAAACGTTACCTGCCTGGATCACAAGTTTGGTGTGGGAGGGTCATAGTCATAGTTTTTGTAATGTATTTAACACAAATATACTTCAACTGGCATCTGCTTGTCTTTAAAAAAAAATGTTTTTTATTTAACCTTTATTTAACTAGGCAAGTCAGTTAAGAACAAACTCTTATTTACATTGAAGCCTACAGTGCTCATGACATTTCACAGAGTACCCACACACATTACAGTGTGGGTTGCTGTGGAGACCCGGACT
This sequence comes from Oncorhynchus keta, assembly GCF_023373465.1. Classification (NCBI taxonomy): domain Eukaryota; kingdom Metazoa; phylum Chordata; class Actinopteri; order Salmoniformes; family Salmonidae; genus Oncorhynchus; species Oncorhynchus keta. The sequence goes on along the minus strand of NC_068445.1, from coordinate 40,504,603 downwards.
GGCTGCACTGTACCTAGATCTGCAAAGGTCACAGATCCTGGTGACGGACGGCTGGCTGGCTGGCTGGCTGGCTGGCTGTCTGTCTGTCTGTCTGTCTGTCTGTCTGTCTGTGTCTGTCTGTCTGTCTGTCGTGTCTGTCTGTCTGTCTGTTTCTGTCTGTCACTCTAACGTGTGTGTCTGTGTGATGTCATCAGGATGCAGGGCGGCAACAGAGAACCAGCCGCAGGGCCAGAGACTTCCCAGTCCGAGGGCGGCCCCAGCCCCAGTGAAGATGACATGGCAGAGGGGGACCTGGGGGACGGGATGGGCAACAGACCAGACTCCACTATCAGGTGAAAGGAGAGATCTCTTATCCTCTTGCGTGAATACATTTAATGGGTATGTGGGATCCAGCCAACAGTTGATCACATCAAAAATTAACAAATGAAATCAACAAATGAACGTAAAATCCCACTTTAGATTAAATAGTTTGCTAAATGGCATATATTAACTGAAGAACCACTTGAATATAAGTTGCAGTTGAACCATTGTTTTAATTCTATTTTTCGTATTCAAGCCACATGTCTCAGTAGACCACACATTGCCATATGTTTCGGCTTAATTGCGCCTTCCTTCCTTCCTTCCTTCCTTCCTTCCTTCCTTCCTTAACTTCCTTCCTTCCTCCTACTACCAGAAAGAAGCTCCAGAGCCGGAGAGGTAGCAGGGGGCATGCTGAGGAGCTGCTGCCCAGGATGGGGCTCCTGAAAAGGGGCAGCGAGGGAGGGGAGGCAGCCTTCATCTGGACGTCCTGCAGTGGGCTGTACACAGTGTTCAGACAGGAGCTGGAGGTGGAGCAGGCGTCACCACAATGGAGGGTTAGGGGGACAGGTAAGCACGGTTTGAATTATATATGAATTATTGTGGGTGCCCACAGTGATATGAATTGTTACGGTGGGACTTGCCCCACTGTAGTTGGAACTCTACAGGTATGGGTGTTTGCATCACCTACGGCATGGTCTGGCTAAACCTGCTTCTTACACAAGTGATTTACATCTATACACTCTTGTTGTGTAGTCATGCACAACTGTCAAAGGCATGTCTAAGGAAAACTATTGTTCAAAACGCGTTTCTCCTTCTGCAGTTTTGAGGCCTGCGCTACTATAGTTCCTCATAGTCACGGTGGAGGAACATTCTAGATCCGTAACTTGCTGTGCGCCGATTCTCTACCCTTTCTTCCAAACGGTGCACTTCCGCGCTTGTTATCATGGGATATAGCAATGGTGGAAATTGCCTCTGGCCAACGATTACACTTAATCCAATGCTTTTAAATCCATGTCTGGAAATGTGCAAAGACTCACATTAGGATAATCTTTCTCCAATAGGTTTAACCTCTGAAGTCACATGACCATTCTAACGACCATGCTGTAGTCAACAGTAACTCTGTAATGAATAATGACCATGCTGTAGTCAACAGTAACTCTGTAATGAATAATGACCATGTTGTAGTCAACAGTACCTCTGTAATGAATAATGACCATGCTGTAGTCAACAGTACCTCTGTAATGAATAATGACCATGTTGTAGTCAACAGTAACTCTATAATGAATAATGACCATGTTGTAGTCAACAGTAACTCTATAATGAATAATGACCATGCTGTAGTCAACAGTACCTCTGTAATGAATAATGACCATGCTGTAGTCAACAGTAACTCTGTAATGAATAATGACCATGTTGTAGTCAACAGTAACTCTATAATGAATAATGACCATGTTGTAGTCAACAGTAACTCTATAATGAATAATGACCATGCTGTAGTCAACAGTAACTCTATAATGAATAATGACCATGCTGTCTGTAGTCAACAGTAACTCTATAATGAATAATGACCATGCTGTAGTCAACAGTAACTCTGTAATGAATAATGACCATGTTGTAGTCAACAGTAACTCTATAATGAATAATGACCATGCTGTCTGTAGTCAACAGTAACTCTGTAATGAATAATGACCATGTTGTAGTCAACAGTAACTCTATAATGAATAATGACCATGCTGTAGTCAACAGTACCTCTGTAATGAATAATGACCATGCTGTAGTCAACAGTAACTCTGTAATGAATAATGACCATGTTGTAGTCAACTGTAACTCTATAATGAATAATGACCATGCTGTAGTCAACAGTAACTCTGTAATGAATAATGACCATGCTGTAGTCAACAGTAACTCTGTAATGAATAATGACCATGCTGTCTGTAGTCAACAGTAACTCTGTAATGAATAATGACCATGCTGTAGTCAACAGTAACTCTGTAATGAATAATGACCATGCTGTAGTCAACAGTAACTCTATAATGATTAATGACCATGCTGTAGTCAACTGTAACTCTATAATGAATAATGACCATGCTGTAGTCAACAGTAACTCTGTAATGAATAATGACCATGCTGTAGTCAACAGTACCTCTGTAATGAATAATGACCATGTTGTAGTCAACAGTAACTCTGTAATGACTAATGACCATGTTGTAGTCAACTGTAACTCTATAATGAATAATGACCATGCTGTAGTCAACAGTAACTCTGTAATGAATAATGACCATGTTGTAGTCAACAGTAACTCTATAATGAATAATGACCATGTTGTAGTCAACAGTAACTCTATAATGAATAATGACCATGCTGTAGTCAACAGTAACTCTGTAATGAATAATGACCATGCTGTAGTCAACAGTAACTCTGTAATGAATAATGACCATGCTGTAGTCAACAGTAACTCTGTAATGAATAATGACCATGCTGTAGTCAACAGTAACTCTGTAATGAATAATGACCATGCTGTCTGTAGTCAACAGTAACTCTGTAATGAATAATGACCATGCTGTAGTCAACAGTAACTCTATAATGAATAATGACCATGCTGTCTGTAGTCAACAGTAACTCTATAATGAATAATGACCATGCTGTAGTCAACAGTAACTCTATAATGAATAATGACCATGCTGTAGTCAACAGTAACTCTGTAATGAATAATGACCATGTTGTAGTCAACAGTAACTCTGTAATGAATAATGACCATGCTGTAGTCAACAGTAACTCTGTAATGAATAATGACCATGCTGTCTGTAGTCAACAGTAACTCTGTAATGAATAATGACCATGCTGTAGTCAACAGTAACTCTGTAATGAATAATGACCATGCTGTAGTCAACAGTAACTCTGTAATGAATAATGACCATGCTGTCTGTAGTCAACAGTAACTCTATAATGAATAATGACCATGTTGTAGTCAACAGTAACTCTGTAATGAATAATGACCATGCTGTAGTCAACAGTAACTCTGTAATGAATAATGACCATGCTGTCTGTAGTCAACAGTAACTCTATAATGAATAATGACCATGCTGTCTGTAGTCAACAGTAACTCTGTAATGAATAATGACCATGCTGTAGTCAACAGTAACTCTGTAATGAATAATGACCATGCTGTAGTCAACAGTAACTCTGTAATGAATAATGACCATGTTGTAGTCAACAGTAACTCTGTAATGAATAATGACCATGCTGTAGTCAACAGTAACTCTGTAATGAATAATGACCATGCTGTCTGTAGTCAACAGTAACTCTATAATGAATAATGACCATGCTGTCTGTAGTCAACAGTAACTCTATAATGAATAATGACCATGTTGTAGTCAACAGTAACTCTGTAATGAATAATGACCATGTTGTAGTCAACAGTAACTCTGTAATGAATAATGACCATGCTGTAGTCAACAGTAACTCTGTAATGAATAATGACCATGCTGTCTGTAGTCAACAGTAACTCTATAATGAATAATGACCATGCTGTCTGTAGTCAACAGTAACTCTATAATGAATAATGACCATGCTGTCTGTAGTCAACAGTAACTCTATAATGAATAATGACCATGCTGTAGTCAACAGTAACTCTATAATGAATAATGACCATGCTGTAGTCAACAGTAACTCTGTAATGAATAATGACCATGCTGTCTGTAGTCAACAGTAACTCTATAATGAATAATGACCATGTTGTAGTCAACAGTAACTCTATAATGAATAATGACCATGCTGTCTGTAGTCAACAGTAACTCTATAATGAATAATGACCATGCTGTCTGTAGTCAACAGTAACTCTATAATGAATAATGACCATGCTGTCTGTAGTCAACAGTAACTCTATAATGAATAATGACCATGCTGTCTGTAGTCAACAGTAACTCTATAATGAATAATGACCATGCTGTCTGTAGTCAACAGTAACTCTATAATGAATAATGACCATGCTGTCTGTAGTCAACAGTAACTCTATAATGAATAATGACCATGCTGTCTGTAGTCAACAGTAACTCTATAATGAATAATGACCATGCTGTAGTCAACAGTAACTCTGTAATGAATAATGACCATGTTGTAGTCAACAGTAACTCTATAATGAATAATGACCATGCTGTAGTCAACAGTAACTCTATAATGAATAATGACCATGCTGTAGTCAACAGTAACTCTGTAATGAATAATGACCATGCTGTCTGTAGTCAACAGTAACTCTATAATGAATAATGACCATGCTGTCTGTAGTCAACAGTAACTCTATAATGAATAATGACCATGCTGTCTGTAGTCAACAGTAACTCTGTAATGAATAATGACCATGCTGTAGTCAACAGTAACTCTATAATGAATAATGACCATGCTGTAGTCAACAGTAACTCTGTAATGAATAATGACCATGTTGTAGTCAACAGTAACTCTGTAATGAATAATGACCATGTTGTAGTCAACAGTAACTCTGTAATGAATAATGACCATGCTGTAGTCAACAGTAACTCTGTAATGAATAATGACCATGCTGTCTGTAGTCAACAGTAACTCTATAATGAATAATGACCATGCTGTCTGTAGTCAACAGTAACTCTATAATGAATAATGACCATGTTGTAGTCAACAGTAACTCTGTAATGAATAATGACCATGCTGTAGTCAACAGTAACTCTGTAATGAATAATGACCATGCTGTCTGTAGTCAACAGTAACTCTATAATGAATAATGACCATGCTGTCTGTAGTCAACAGTAACTCTGTAATGAATAATGACCATGCTGTAGTCAACAGTAACTCTGTAATGAATAATGACCATGTTGTAGTCAACAGTAACTCTGTAATGAATAATGACCATGTTGTAGTCAACAGTAACTCTATAATGAATAATGACCATGCTGTCTGTAGTCAACAGTAACTCTGTAATGAATAATGACCATGCTGTAGTCAACAGTAACTCTATAATGAATAATGACCATGCTGTAGTCAACAGTAACTCTGTAATGAATAATGACCATGTTGTAGTCAACAGTAACTCTGTAATGAATAATGACCATGCTGTAGTCAACAGTAACTCTGTAATGAATAATGACCATGTTGTAGTCAACAGTAACTCTGTAATGAATAATGACCATGCTGTAGTCAACAGTAACTCTGTAATGAATAATGACCATGTTGTAGTCAACAGTAACTCTGTAATGAATAATGACCATGCTGTAGTCAACAGTAACTCTATAATGAATAATGACCATGCTGTAGTCAACAGTAACTCTGTAATGAATAATGACCATGCTGTAGTCAACAGTAACTCTGTAATGATTAATGACCATGCTGTAGTCAACAGTAACTCTGTAATGAATAATGACCATGCTGTAGTCAACAGTAACTCTATAATGAATAATGACCATGCTGTAGTCAACAGTAACTCTGTAATGAATAATGACCATGTTGTAGTCAACAGTAACTCTGTAATGAATAATGACCATGTTGTAGTCAACAGTAACTCTGTAATGAATAATGACCATGCTGTAGTCAACAGTAACTCTGTAATGATTAATGACCATGCTGTAGTCAACAGTAACTCTGTAATGAATAATGACCATGCTGTAGTCAACAGTAACTCTGTAATGAATAATGACCATGTTGTAGTCAACAGTAACTCTGTAATGAATAATGACCATGCTGTAGTCAACAGTAACTCTGTAATGAATAATGACCATGCTGTAGTCAACAGTAACTCTGTAATGATTAATGACCATGCTGTAGTCAACAGTAACTCTGTAATGAATAATGACCATGTTGTAGTCAACAGTAACTCTGTAATGAATAATGACCATGCTGTAGTCAACAGTCACTCTGTAATGAATAATGACCATGCTGTAGTCAACAGTAACTCTGTAATGAATAATGACCATGCTGTAGTCAACAGTAACTCTGTAATGAATAATGACCATGCTGTAGTCAACAGTAACTCTGTAATGAATAATGACCATGCTGTAGTCAACAGTAACTCTGTAATGAATAATGACCATGCTGTAGTCAACAGTAACTCTGTAATGAATAATGACCATGCTGTAGTCAACAGTAACTCTGTAATGAATAATGACCATGCTGTAGTCAACAGTAACTCTATAATGAATAATGACCATGTTGTAGTCAACAGTAACTCTGTAATGAATAATGACCATGCTGTAGTCAACAGTAACTCTGTAATGAATAATGACCATGCTGTAGTCAACAGTAACTCTATAATGAATAATGACCATGCTGTAGTCAACAGTAACTCTGTAATGAATAATGACCATGCTGTAGTCAACAGTAACTCTATAATGAATAATGACCATGTTGTAGTCAACAGTAACTCTGTAATGAATAATGACCATGCTGTAGTCAACAGTAACTCTGTAATGAATAATGACCATGCTGTAGTCAACAGTAACTCTGTAATGAATAATGACCATGCTGTCTGTAGTCAACAGTAACTCTGTAATGAATAATGACCATGCTGTAGTCAACAGTAACTCTGTAATGAATAATGACCATGTTGTAGTCAACAGTAACTCTGTAATGAATAATGACCATGCTGTAGTCAACAGTAACTCTGTAATGAATAATGACCATGCTGTCTGTAGTCAACAGTAACTCTATAATGAATAATGACCATGCTGTCTGTAGTCAACAGTAACTCTGTAATGAATAATGACCATGCTGTAGTCAACAGTAACTCTGTAATGAATAATGACCATGTTGTAGTCAACAGTAACTCTGTAATGAATAATGACCATGCTGTAGTCAACAGTAACTCTGTAATGAATAATGACCATGTTGTAGTCAACAGTAACTCTGTAATGAATAATGACCATGCTGTAGTCAACAGTAACTCTATAATGAATAATGACCATGCTGTCTGTAGTCAACAGTAACTCTATAATGAATAATGACCATGCTGTCTGTAGTCAACAGTAACTCTGTAATGAATAATGACCATGCTGTAGTCAACAGTAACTCTATAATGAATAATGACCATGCTGTAGTCAACAGTAACTCTGTAATGAATAATGACCATGTTGTAGTCAACAGTAACTCTGTAATGAATAATGACCATGCTGTAGTCAACAGTAACTCTGTAATGAATAATGACCATGTTGTAGTCAACAGTAACTCTGTAATGAATAATGACCATGCTGTAGTCAACAGTAACTCTGTAATGAATAATGACCATGTTGTAGTCAACAGTAACTCTGTAATGAATAATGACCATGCTGTAGTCAACAGTAACTCTATAATGAATAATGACCATGCTGTAGTCAACAGTAACTCTGTAATGAATAATGACCATGCTGTAGTCAACAGTAACTCTGTAATGAATAATGACCATGCTGTAGTCAACAGTAACTCTGTAATGAATAATGACCATGCTGTAGTCAACAGTAACTCTATAATGAATAATGACCATGCTGTAGTCAACAGTAACTCTGTAATGAATAATGACCATGTTGTAGTCAACAGTAACTCTGTAATGAATAATGACCATGTTGTAGTCAACAGTAACTCTGTAATGAATAATGACCATGTTGTAGTCAACAGTAACTCTGTAATGAATAATGACCATGCTGTAGTCAACAGTAACTCTGTAATGAATAATGACCATGCTGTAGTCAACAGTAACTCTGTAATGAATAATGACCATGCTGTAGTCAACAGTAACTCTGTAATGAATAATGACCATGCTGTAGTCAACAGTAACTCTGTAATGAATAATGACCATGTTGTAGTCAACAGTAACTCTGTAATGAATAATGACCATGCTGTAGTCAACAGTAACTCTGTAATGAATAATGACCATGCTGTAGTCAACAGTAACTCTGTAATGAATAATGACCATGCTGTAGTCAACAGTAACTCTGTAATGAATAATGACCATGTTGTAGTCAACAGTAACTCTGTAATGAATAATGACCATGCTGTAGTCAACAGTCACTCTGTAATGAATAATGACCATGCTGTAGTCAACAGTAACTCTGTAATGAATAATGACCATGCTGTAGTCAACAGTAACTCTGTAATGAATAATGACCATACTGTAGTCAACAGTAACTCTGTAATGAATAATGACCATGCTGTAGTCAACAGTAACTCTGTAATGAATAATGACCATGTTGTAGTCAACAGTAACTCTGTAATGAATAATGACCATGCTGTAGTCAACAGTCACTCTGTAATGAATAATGACCATGCTGTAGTCAACAGTAACTCTGTAATGAATAATGACCATGCTGTAGTCAACAGTAACTCTGTAATGAATAATGACCATACTGTAGTCAACAGTAACTCTGTAATGAATAATGACCATGCTGTAGTCAACAGTAACTCTGTAATGAATAATGACCATGCTGTAGTCAACAGTAACTCTATAATGAATAATGACCATGTTGTAGTCAACAGTAACTCTGTAATGAATAATGACCATGCTGTAGTCAACAGTAACTCTGTAATGAATAATGACCATGCTGTAGTCAACAGTAACTCTATAATGAATAATGACCATGCTGTAGTCAACAGTAACTCTGTAATGAATAATGACCATGTTGTAGTCAACAGTAACTCTGTAATGAATAATGACCATGTTGTAGTCAACAGTAACTCTGTAATGAATAATGACCATGCTGTAGTCAACAGTAACTCTATAATGAATAATGACCATGTTGTAGTCAACAGTAACTCTGTAATGAATAATGACCATGCTGTCTGTAGTCAACAGTAACTCTATAATGAATAATGACCATGCTGTAGTCAACAGTAACTCTGTAATGAATAATGACCATGTTGTAGTCAACAGTAACTCTATAATGAATAATGACCATGCTGTAGTCAACAGTAACTCTATAATGAATAATGACCATGCTGTAGTCAACAGTAACTCTGTAATGAATAATGACCATGCTGTCTGTAGTCAACAGTAACTCTATAATGAATAATGACCATGCTGTCTGTAGTCAACAGTAACTCTATAATGAATAATGACCATGCTGTAGTCAACAGTAACTCTGTAATGAATAATGACCATGCTGTAGTCAACAGTAACTCTGTAATGAATAATGACCATGCTGTCTGTAGTCAACAGTAACTCTATAATGAATAATGACCATGTTGTAGTCAACAGTAACTCTGTAATGAATAATGACCATGTTGTAGTCAACAGTAACTCTGTAATGAATAATGACCATGTTGTAGTCAACAGTAACTCTGTAATGAATAATGACCATGTTGTAGTCAACAGTAACTCTGTAATGAATAATGACCATGTTGTAGTCAACAGTAACTCTGTAATGAATAATGACCATGTTGTAGTCAACAGTAACTCTGTAATGAATAATGACCATGTTGTAGTCAACAGTAACTCTGTAATGAATAATGACCATGTTGTAGTCAACAGTAACTCTGTAATGAATAATGACCATGCTGTAGTCAACAGTAACTCTGTAATGAATAATGACCATGCTGTAGTCAACAGTAACTCTATAATGAATAATGACCATGTTGTAGTCAACAGTAACTCTGTAATGAATAATGACCATGCTGTAGTCAACAGTAACTCTGTAATGAATAATGACCATGTTGTAGTCAACAGTAACTCTATAATGAATAATGACCATGTTGTAGTCAACAGTAACTCTGTAATGAATAATGACCATGCTGTAGTCAACAGTAACTCTATAATGAATAATGACCATGCTGTAGTCAACAGTAACTCTATAATGAATAATGACCATGCTGTAGTCAACAGTAACTCTATAATGAATAATGACCATGCTGTAGTCAACAGTAACTCTGTAATGAATAATGACCATGTTGTAGTCAACAGTAACTCTATAATGAATAATGACCATGTTGTAGTCAACAGTAACTCTGTAATGAATAATGACCATGTTGTAGTCAACAGTAACTCTATAATGAATAATGACCATGTTGTAGTCAACAGTAACTCTATAATGAATAATGACCATGTTGTAGTCAACAGTAACTCTATAATGAATAATGACCATGTTGTAGTCAACAGTAACTCTGTAATGAATAATGACCATGTTGTAGTCAACAGTAACTCTATAATGAATAATGACCATGTTGTAGTCAACAGTAACTCTATAATGAATAATGACCATGTTGTAGTCAACAGTAACTCTATAATGAACAATGACCATGTTGTAGTCAACAGTAACTCTGTAATGAATAATGACCATGTTGTAGTCAACAGTAACTCTATAATGAATAATGACCATGTTGTAGTCAACAGTAACTCTGTAATGAATAATGACCATGTTGTAGTCAACAGTAACTCTGTAATGAATAATGACCATGCTGTCTGTAGTCAACAGTAACTCTATAATGAATAATGACCATGTTGTAGTCAACAGTAACTCTGTAATGAATAATGACCATGTTGTAGTCAACAGTAACTCTATAATGAATAATGACCATGTTGTAGTCAACAGTAACTCTGTAATGAATAATGACCATGTTGTAGTCAACAGTAACTCTGTAATGAATAATGACCATGCTGTCTGTAGTCAACAGTAACTCTATAATGAATAATGACCATGTTGTAGTCAACAGTAACTCTGTAATGAATAATGACCATGTTGTAGTCAACAGTAACTCTATAATGAATAATGACCATGCTGTAGTCAACAGTAACTCTGTAATGAATAATGACCATGTTGTAGTCAACAGTAACTCTATAATGAATAATGACCATGTTGTAGTCAACAGTAACTCTGTAATGAATAATGACCATGTTGTAGTCAACAGTAACTCTATAATGAATAATGACCATGTTGTAGTCAACAGTAACTCTATAATGAATAATGACCATGTTGTAGTCAACAGTAACTCTATAATGAACAATGACCATGTTGTAGTCAACAGTAACTCTGTAATGAATAATGACCATGTTGTAGTCAACAGTAACTCTATAATGAATAATGACCATGTTGTAGTCAACAGTAACTCTATAATGAATAATGACCATGTTGTAGTCAACAGTAACTCTGTAATGAATAATGACCATGTTGTAGTCAACAGTAACTCTGTAATGAATAATGACCATGCTGTCTGTAGTCAACAGTAACTCTATAATGAATAATGACCATGTTGTAGTCAACAGTAACTCTGTAATGAATAATGACCATGTTGTAGTCAACAGTAACTCTATAATGAATAATGACCATGTTGTAGTCAACAGTAACTCTGTAATGAATAATGACCATGTTGTAGTCAACAGTAACTCTGTAATGAATAATGACCATGCTGTCTGTAGTCAACAGTAACTCTATAATGAATAATGACCATGTTGTAGTCAACAGTAACTCTGTAATGAATAATGACCATGTTGTAGTCAACAGTAACTCTATAATGAATAATGACCATGTTGTAGTCAACAGTAACTCTATAATGAATAATGACCATGTTGTAGTCAACAGTAACTCTGTAATGAATAATGACCATGTTGTAGTCAACAGTAACTCTGTAATGAATAATGACCATGTTGTAGTCAACAGTAACTCTGTAATGAATAATGACCATGTTGTAGTCAACAGTAACTCTGTAATGAATAATGACCATGTTGTAGTCAACAGTAACTCTGTAATGAATAATGACCATGTTGTAGTCAACAGTAACTCTGTAATGAATAATGACCATGTTGTAGTCAACAGTAACTCTGTAATGAATAATGACCATGTTGTAGTCAACAGTAACTCTGTAATGAATAATGACCATGTTGTAGTCAACAGTAACTCTGTAATGAATAATGACCATGTTGTAGTCAACAGTAACTCTGTAATGAATAATGACCATGCTGTAGTCAACAGTAACTCTATAATGAATAATGACCATGCTGTAGTCAACAGTAACTCTATAATGAATAATGACCATGCTGTAGTCAACAGTAACTCTATAATGAATAATGACCATGCTGTAGTCAACAGTAACTCTATAATGAATAATGACCATGCTGTAGTCAACAGTAACTCTGTAATGAATAATGACCATGCTGTAGTCAACAGTAACTCTATAATGAATAATGACCATGTTGTAGTCAACAGTAACTCTGTAATGAATAATGACCATGCTGTAGTCAACAGTAACTCTGTAATGAATAATGACCATGTTGTAGTCAACAGTAACTCTATAATGAATAATGACCATGCTGTAGTCAACAGTAACTCTGTAATGAATAATGACCATGCTGTCTGTAGTCAACAGTAACTCTATAATGAATAATGACCATGCTGTAGTCAACAGTAACTCTGTAATGAATAATGACCATGCTGTAGTCAACAGTAACTCTGTAATGAATAATGACCATGCTGTAGTCAACAGTAACTCTATAATGAATAATGACCATGTCTGTAGTCAACAGTAACTCTATAATGAATAATGACCATGTTGTAGTCAACAGTAACTCTGTAATGAATAATGACCATGTTGTAGTCAACAGTAACTCTGTAATGAATAATGACCATGTTGTAGTCAACAGTAACTCTGTAATGAATAATGACCATGTTGTAGTCAACAGTAACTCTGTAATGAATAATGACCATGTTGTAGTCAACAGTAACTCTGTAATGAATAATGACCATGTCAACAGTAACTCTGTAATGAATAATGACCATGTTGTAGTCAACAGTAACTCTGTAATGAATAATGACCATGTTGTAGTCAACAGTAACTCTGTAATGAATAATGACCATGTGTAGTCAACAGTAACTCTATAATGAATAATGACCATGCTGTAGTCAACAGTAACTCTGTAATGAATAATGACCATGTTGTAGTCAACAGTAACTCTATAATGAATAATGACCATGCTGTCTGTAGTCAACAGTAACTCTATAATGAATAATGACCATGCTGTCTGTAGTCAACAGTAACTCTATAATGAATAATGACCATGTTGTAGTCAACAGTAACTCTGTAATGAATAATGACCATGCTGTAGTCAACAGTAACTCTATAATGAATAATGACCATGCTGTAGTCAACAGTAACTCTGTAATGAATAATGACCATGTTGTAGTCAACAGTAACTCTGTAATGAATAATGACCATGCTGTAGTCAACAGTAACTCTGTAATGAATAATGACCATGCTGTCTGTAGTCAACAGTAACTCTGTAATGAATAATGACCATGTTGTAGTCAACAGTAACTCTGTAATGAATAATGACCATGTTGTAGTCAACAGTAACTCTGTAATGAATAATGACCATGTTGTAGTCAACAGTAACTCTATAATGAATAATGACCATGTTGTAGTCAACAGTAACTCTATAATGAATAATGACCATGTTGTAGTCAACAGTAACTCTGTAATGAATAATGACCATGTTGTAGTCAACAGTAACTCTATAATGAATAATGACCATGCTGTAGTCAACAGTAACTCTATAATGAATAATGACCATGTTGTAGTCAACAGTAACTCTATAATGAATAATGACCATGTTGTAGTCAACAGTAACTCTGTAATGAATAATGACCATGTTGTAGTCAACAGTAACTCTATAATGAATAATGACCATGTTGTAGTCAACAGTAACTCTGTAATGAATAATGACCATGTTGTAGTCAACAGTAACTCTGTAATGAATAATGACCATGCTGTAGTCAACAGTAACTCTGTAATGAATAATGACCATGCTGTAGTCAACAGTAACTCTATAATGAATAATGACCATGCTGTAGTCAACAGTAACTCTGTAATGAATAATGACCATGTTGTAGTCAACAGTAACTCTGTAATGAATAATGACCATGTTGTAGTCAACAGTAACTCTGTAATGAATAATGACCATGTTGTAGTCAACAGTAACTCTGTAATGAATAATGACCATGTTGTAGTCAACAGTAACTCTGTAATGAATAATGACCATGTTGTAGTCAACAGTAACTCTGTAATGAATAATGACCATGTTGTAGTCAACAGTAACTCTATAATGAATAATGACCATGTTGTAGTCAACAGTAACTCTGTAATGAATAATGACCATGTTGTAGTCAACAGTAACTCTATAATGAATAATGACCATGTTGTAGTCAACAGTAACTCTGTAATGAATAATGACCATGTTGTAGTCAACAGTAACTCTATAATGAACAATGACCATGTTGTAGTCAACAGTAACTCTGTAATGAATAATGACCATGTTGTAGTCAACAGTAACTCTGTAATGAATAATGACCATGTTGTAGTCAACAGTAACTCTGTAATGAATAATGACCATGTTGTAGTCAACAGTAACTCTGTAATGAATAATGACCATGTTGTAGTCAACAGTAACTCTGTAATGAATAATGACCATGCTGTCTGTAGTCAACAGTAACTCTATAATGAATAATGACCATGTTGTAGTCAACAGTAACTCTGTAATGAATAATGACCATGTTGTAGTCAACAGTAACTCTATAATGAATAATGACCATGTTGTAGTCAACAGTAACTCTGTAATGAATAATGACCATGCTGTAGTCAACAGTAACTCTGTAATGAATAATGACCATGCTGTCTGTAGTCAACAGTAACTCTATAATGAATAATGACCATGTTGTAGTCAACAGTAACTCTGTAATGAATAATGACCATGTTGTAGTCAACAGTAACTCTGTAATGAATAATGACCATGTTGTAGTCAACAGTAACTCTGTAATGAATAATGACCATGTTGTAGTCAACAGTAACTCTGTAATGAATAATGACCATGTTGTAGTCAACAGTAACTCTGTAATGAATAATGACCATGTTGTAGTCAACAGTAACTCTGTAATGAATAATGACCATGTTGTAGTCAACAGTAACTCTGTAATGAATAATGACCATGTTGTAGTCAACAGTAACTCTGTAATGAATAATGACCATGTTGTAGTCAACAGTAACTCTGTAATGAATAATGACCATGTTGTAGTCAACAGTAACTCTGTAATGAATAATGACCATGTTGTAGTCAACAGTAACTCTGTAATGAATAATGACCATGTTGTAGTCAACAGTAACTCTGTAATGAATAATGAATAATGACCATGCTGTAGTCAACAGTAACTCTGTAATGAATAATGACCATGCTGTAGTCAACAGTAACTCTGTAATGAATAATGACCATGCTGTAGTCAACAGTAACTCTGTAATGAATAATGACCATGCTGTAGTCAACAGTAACTCTGTAATGAATAATGACCATGTTGTAGTCAACAGTAACTCTGTAATGAATAATGACCATGCTGTAGTCAACAGTAACTCTGTAATGAATAATGACCATGCTGTAGTCAACAGTAACTCTGTAATGAATAATGACCATGCTGTAGTCAACAGTAACTCTGTAATGAATAATGACCATGCTGTAGTCAACAGTAACTCTGTAATGAATAATGACCATGCTGTAGTCAACAGTAACTCTGTAATGAATAATGACCATGCTGTAGTCAACAGTAACTCTGTAATGAATAATGACCATGTTGTAGTCAACAGTAACTCTGTAATGAATAATGACCATGTTGTAGTCAACAGTAACTCTGTAATGAATAATGACCATGCTGTAGTCAACAGTAACTCTATAATGAATAATGACCATGTTGTAGTCAACAGTAACTCTGTAATGAATAATGACCATGCTGTAGTCAACAGTAACTCTGTAATGAATAATGACCATGTTGTAGTCAACAGTAACTCTATAATGAATAATGACCATGCTGTAGTCAACAGTAACTCTGTAATGAATAATGACCATGTTGTAGTCAACAGTAACTCTATAATGAATAATGACCATGTTGTAGTCAACAGTAACTCTGTAATGAATAATGACCATGCTGTAGTCAACAGTAACTCTGTAATGAATAATGACCATGCTGTAGTCAACAGTAACTCTGTAATGAATAATGACCATGCTGTAGTCAACAGTAACTCTGTAATGAATAATGACCATGTTGTAGTCAACAGTAACTCTATAATGAATAATGACCATGCTGTAGTCAACAGTAACTCTGTAATGAATAATGACCATGTTGTAGTCAACAGTAACTCTATAATGAATAATGACCATGTTGTAGTCAACAGTAACTCTGTAATGAATAATGACCATGCTGTAGTCAACAGTAACTCTATAATGAATAATGACCATGTTGTAGTCAACAGTAACTCTGTAATGAATAATGACCAGTCAACAGTAACTCTATAATGAACAATGACCATGTTGTAGTCAACAGTAACTCTGTAATGAATAATGACCATGCTGTAGTCAACAGTAACTCTGTAATGAATAATGACCATGTTGTAGTCAACAGTAACTCTGTAATGAATAATGACCATGCTGTAGTCAACAGTAACTCTGTAATGAATAATGACCATGCTGTAGTCAACAGTAACTCTGTAATGAATAATGACCATGCTGTGTAGTCAACAGTAACTCTATAATGAATAATGACCATACTGTAGTCAACAGTAACTCTGTAATGAATAATGACCATGCTGTAGTCAACAGTAACTCTGTAATGAATAATGACCATGTTGTAGTCAACAGTAACTCTGTAATGAATAATGACCATGTTGTAGTCAACAGTAACTCTGTAATGAATAATGACCATGCTGTAGTCAACAGTAACTCTGTAATGAATAATGACCATGTTGTAGTCAACAGTAACTCTGTAATGAATAATGACCATGTTGTAGTCAACAGTAACTCTATAATGAATAATGACCTGTAGTCAACAGTAACTCTGTAATGAATAATGACCATGCTGTAGTCAACAGTAACTCTATAATGAATAATGACCATGCTGTAGTCAACAGTAACTCTGTAATGAATAATGACCATGTTGTAGTCAACAGTAACTCTGTAATGAATAATGACCATGTTGTAGTCAACAGTAACTCTGTAATGAATAATGACCATGCTGTAGTCAACAGTAACTCTGTAATGAATAATGACCATGTTGTAGTCAACAGTAACTCTGTAATGAATAATGACCATGCTGTAGTCAACAGTAACTCTGTAATGAATAATGACCATGTTGTAGTCAACAGTAACTCTGTAATGAATAATGACCATGCTGTAGTCAACAGTAACTCTGTAATGAATAATGACCATGCTGTAGTCAACAGTAACTCTGTAATGAATAATGACCATGCTGTAGTCAACAGTAACTCTATAATGAATAATGACCATGTTGTAGTCAACAGTAACTCTGTAATGAATAATGACCATGCTGTAGTCAACAGTAACTCTGTAATGAATAATGACCATACTGTAGTCAACAGTAACTCTGTAATGAATAATGACCATGCTGTAGTCAACAGTAACTCTATAATGAATAATGACCATGTTGTAGTCAACAGTAACTCTGTAATGAATAATGACCATGCTGTAGTCAACAGTAACTCTGTAATGAATAATGACCATGCTGTAGTCAACAGTAACTCTATAATGAATAATGACCATGTTGTAGTCAACAGTAACTCTGTAATGAATAATGACCATGCTGTAGTCAACAGTAACTCTATAATGAATAATGACCATGCTGTAGTCAACAGTAACTCTATAATGAATAATGACCATGCTGTAGTCAACAGTAACTCTGTAATGAATAATGACCATGCTGTAGTCAACAGTAACTCTGTAATGAATAATGACCATGCTGTAGTCAACAGTAACTCTGTAATGAATAATGACCATGCTGTAGTCAACAGTAACTCTGTAATGAATAATGACCATACTGTAGTCAACAGTAACTCTGTAATGAATAATGACCATGCTGTAGTCAACAGTAACTCTGTAATGAATAAGTCAACAGTAACTCTGTAATGAATAATGACCATGTTGTAGTCAACAGTAACTCTGTAATGAATAATGACCATGCTGTAGTCAACAGTAACTCTGTAATGAATAATGACCATGCTGTAGTCAACAGTAACTCTGTAATGAATAATGACCATGCTGTAGTCAACAGTAACTCTGTAATGAATAATGACCATGCTGTAGTCAACAGTAACTCTGTAATGAATAATGACCATGCTGTAGTCAACAGTAACTCTGTAATGAATAATGACCATGCTGTAGTCAACAGTAACTCTATAATGAATAATGACCATGCTGTAGTCAACAGTAACTCTGTAATGAATAATGACCATGTTGTAGTCAACAGTAACTCTGTAATGAATAATGACCATGCTGTAGTCAACAGTAACTCTGTAATGAATAATGACCATGTTGTAGTCAACAGTAACTCTGTAATGAATAATGACCATGTTGTAGTCAACAGTAACTCTGTAATGAATAATGACCATGCTGTAGTCAACAGTAACTCTGTAATGAATAATGACCATGCTGTAGTCAACAGTAACTCTATAATGAATAATGACCATGCTGTAGTCAACAGTAACTCTATAATGAATAATGACCATGCTGTAGTCAACAGTAACTCTGTAATGAATAATGACCATGTTGTAGTCAACAGTAACTCTATAATGAATAATGACCATGTTGTAGTCAACAGTAACTCTGTAATGAATAATGACCATGTTGTAGTCAACAGTAACTCTATAATGAATAATGACCATGTTGTAGTCAACAGTAACTCTATAATGAATAATGACCATGTTGTAGTCAACAGTAACTCTATAATGAATAATGACCATGTTGTAGTCAACAGTAACTCTGTAATGAATAATGACCATGTTGTAGTCAACAGTAACTCTATAATGAATAATGACCATGTTGTAGTCAACAGTAACTCTATAATGAATAATGACCATGTTGTAGTCAACAGTAACTCTATAATGAATAATGACCATGTTGTAGTCAACAGTAACTCTATAATGAATAATGACCATGTTGTAGTCAACAGTAACTCTGTAATGAATAATGACCATGCTGTAGTCAACAGTAACTCTATAATGAATAATGACCATGCTGTAGTCAACAGTAACTCTGTAATGAATAATGACCATGTTGTAGTCAACAGTAACTCTGTAATGAATAATGACCATGCTGTCTGTAGTCAACAGTAACTCTGTAATGAATAATGACCATGCTGTAGTCAACAGTAACTCTGTAATGAATAATGACCATGCTGTAGTCAACAGTAACTCTGTAATGAATAATGACCATGTTGTAGTCAACAGTAACTCTGTAATGAATAATGACCATGTTGTAGTCAACAGTAACTCTGTAATGAATAATGACCATGCTGTCTGTAGTCAACAGTAACTCTATAATGAATAATGACCATGTTGTAGTC
The DNA here is from genome assembly GCF_023373465.1 of Oncorhynchus keta. Lineage (NCBI taxonomy): Eukaryota > Metazoa > Chordata > Actinopteri > Salmoniformes > Salmonidae > Oncorhynchus > Oncorhynchus keta. Next base: position 40,484,993 of record NC_068445.1, on the reverse strand, counting down.
AACAGTAACTCTGTAATGAATAATGACCATGTTGTAGTCAACAGTAACTCTATAATGAATAATGACCATGCTGTAGTCAACAGTAACTCTGTAATGAATAATGACCATGTTGTAGTCAACAGTAACTCTGTAATGAATAATGACCATGCTGTCTGTAGTCAACAGTAACTCTATAATGAATAATGACCATGTTGTAGTCAACAGTAACTCTGTAATGAATAATGACCAGTCAACAGTAACTCTGTAATGAATAATGACCATCAGTCAACAGTAACTCTGTAATGAATAATGACCATGCTGTCTGTAGTCAACAGTAACTCTATAATGAATAATGACCATGTTTTAGTCAACAGTAACTCTGTAATGAATAATGACCATGTTGTAGTCAACAGTAACTCTGTAATGAATAATGACCATGTTGTAGTCAACAGTAACTCTGTAATGAATAATGACCATGTTGTAGTCAACAGTAACTCTGTAATGAATAATGACCATGCTGTAGTCAACAGTAACTCTGTAATGAATAATGACCATGCTGTCTGTAGTCAACAGTAACTCTATAATGAATAATGACCATGCTGTAGTCAACAGTAACTCTATAATGAATAATGACCATGTTGTAGTCAACAGTAACTCTGTAATGAATAATGACCATGCTGTAGTCAACAGTAACTCTGTAATGAATAATGACCATGCTGTCTGTAGTCAACAGTAACTCTGTAATGAATAATGACCATGCTGTAGTCAACAGTAACTCTATAATGAATAATGATTTGTGTTAAGTGCTTTCTCAGAAGGGCTGAAGGTAAACACAATGAAAGACTGTTCTATTGCCTCAGGGTGTCCAGTACATGGAGGTTAATCAGTATGTGCTGGGTCGTATTCATTAGGCACCAAACGTGTTAAAATGGTTGCGTCCAAATGACCTCTCCTTCCTTCTGAAGTGTGCACTCGTTCTCTACTCTGCACAAATTTGTGAAAGCATTGGATTGGTGTAGGCATGGGCCTGAAGGGAAGTGAACAAGTGTACACTTCAGGAAAAGTGAGATATTATTGGGACAGAACCAATGTTTTCCATTTGGTTCCCGAATGAACACGACCCTTCTGGTGCGAGCCCTGTGGCTGAATCGTTAATGGCACCCTATTCCCTATGTAGTGCACTACTATAGACCAGGGCCCATTGGGTGTAGTGCACTACTATAGACCAGGGCCCATTGGGTGTAGTCCATTACTATAGACCAGGGCCCATTGGGTGTAGTGCATTACTATAGACCAGGGCCCATTGGGTGTAGTCCATTACTATAGACCAGGGCCCATTGGGTTTAGTGCATTACTATTGACCAGGGCCCATTGGGTGTAGTGCACTACTTTAGGCCAGGGCCCATTGGGTGTAGTGCACTACTTTAGGCCAGGACCCATTGGGTGTAGTGCATTACTTTTGACCAGGGCCCATTGGGTGTAGTGCACTACTATAGACCAGGGCCCATTGGGTGTAGTGCATTACTATAGACCAGGGCCCATTGGGTGTAGTGCATTACTAAAGACCAGGGCCCATTGGGTGTAGTGCATTACTATTGACCAGGGCCCATTGGGTGTAGTGCATTACTATTGACCAGGGCCCATTGGGTGTAGTGCATTACTATAGACCAGGGCCCATTGGGTGTAGTGCATTACTATTGACCAGGGCCCATTGGGTGTAGTGCATTACTATTGACCAGGGCCCATTGGGTGTAGTGCACTACTTTAGGCCAGGGCCCATTGGGTGTAGTGCACTACTTTAGGCCAGGACCCATTGGGTGTAGTGCATTACTTTTGACCAGGGCCCATTGGGCTTTATATAGGGTATACTACTTGGGGCAGAACCTGTTGTGCCTGTTCCTGTGATGAACTGTCTCTCTCTCTGTGCTCTGGTCTCTGGTCTGTTTACCATCTCTGTTTGATTTTGGTGGGAGAGAGAGGTGACGACAGAAGACCAGGACTACCATCTGTCACCTTCCCTCACTGAGTGCCAGTTAGACAGTCTATTAGTGTCTAATACACACACACACACACACACACACACACACACACACACACACACACACACACACACACACACACACACACACACACACACACACACACACACACACACACACACACACACACACACACACACACTCCTGACTCAGTTTTATCTCAGACAGTGATTCGTATAGCACATGAAGTGTTTCCCTCTGCTCTAGAATCCCTGAGCGATCTGTCCACTGAGGAGCTGCGAGAGAGGCTACAGGAAGTGACCGAGGTGAGGACAGGAAGAAGGATGACATTTGATCTGTGGTTTGCCATGGTGCAGCTGGTTATTATCCTTAATGAGGAAATGTGTTGTGCAGCAGGAGAAAAAAAACCTGATCAAAATTAAAATCACAGACATTAAAAGACACACACACACACACACACACACACACACACACACACACACACACACACACACACACACACACACACACACACACACACACACACACACACACACACACACACCATATTTAGAGAGGGTTGTTCGTAGTACTTTCTTTGCCATCGTTGGTGAATGTTGGTGACCTGTTCTAACAGGAGGCAGAGCTACTGCGCTGTGAGTTGGAGGTCACCAGTCGTCACCTGGAGGGAAAACACGAAGCACTGAAGATCCTACAGAGTCAGGTAAATACAGACACATACAATCTCAATACTCCCTTTTCATTTGTTTAAAATGCACTTCCCCTCTTTTTCTTCCAGAGTATTCTAGACAGGGCGACCTCTCACACTAAGATTCTACTCCAGAAGAGTGAGGAGAGGACCAAGGCTCTGGAAAAGGTGAATGTTGTTTGTTTCTGGCCTGTTATGTTAAAAGTCCACAGGAAGGTAGGTCAAATAAAGGATTGGTTTGTTTACTTTCACATACTATAAGAATCAGTCACCTTGCTAATGAATTTCAGACTCTGACTTATGTGGCTTTCACTAGAATTTACCTGGTATTTACTAGTGCAGTGTTTCTCAACCAGTCCTCCAGTCCCCCCAACAGCCCAACTCCAGTCCTCCAGTACCCACAACAGCCCAACTCCAGTCCTCCAGTACCCCCAACAGCCCAACTCCAGTCCTCCAGTACCCCCAACAGCCCAACTCCAGTCCTCCAGTACCCCCAACAGCCCAACTCCAGTCCTCCAGTCCCCCCAACAGCCCAACTCCAGTCCTCTAGTACCCCCAACAGCCCAACTCCAGTCCTCCAGTACCCCCAACAGCCCAACTCCAGTCCTCCAGTACCCCCAACAGCCCAACTCCAGTCCTCCAGTACCCCCAACAGCCCAACTCCAGTCCTCCAGTACCCCCAACAGCCCAACTCCAGTCCTCCAGTACCCCCAACAGCCCAACTCCAGTCCTCCAGTACCCCCAACAGCCCAACTCCAGTCCTCCAGTACCCCCAACAGCCCAACTCCAGTCCTCCAGTACCCCCAACAGCCCAACTCCAGTCCTCCAGTACCCCCAACAGCCCAACTCCAGTCCTCTAGTACCCCCAACAGCCCAACACCAGTCCTGGAGTTGGACTGGAGTTGGGCTGTTTGGAGGGACTGGAGGACTGGAGTTGAGAAACACTGCAGTAAATTATGTGGTAACAATGGGAGCTTTCTGGTACTTTCAAAGAATTCTGCTTGTTTTAATACATCCTAAATATGCAGTATTTCCTAGGTTATTACAGTGCACTTACAGCTTGAACATGTATTTATGAACTCTGTCACAGGAAGTGAATGGCCTGCAGTGGGAGATCACGTATAACCAGATGCACTTCAAGAACTTTGAGCAGTCCTGGGAGCAGAAATATGTCAGGTGAGGTCATGGTTTTTTCCCCGTTTTTGATTGGTTGGTGTGTGCTTATGGGTAGGGTTTGCAGATTTTGATTGGTCAGTGTGTATGTGTGGGCAGAGTTTGCAGTGAGAATAAGGCCCTGAGTGACAGCCTGGGAGACAGGAGGAGAGAGGTACAGGAGCTGAGGACAGAGAACACAGGTAGGTACCTAGTCCTTCTGCTCAATCAACAATTATACTTGTCACTGTCTTGCAATGGAATTGAGAAAGAGTGTATGTGCTTCTCTCTCTCCCTTTGTGCCTGTGTGTGTGCGTGCGTGTGTGTGTGCGTGTGTGTACGCGCGCGCACGTGTAGCTGTGAGTCAGCAGTGTTTGGAACTCCTAGCCATGCTGAATGTCCGGGAACAGAGAGCCTTCCAGGGGACCAAGCCTTCATGCACCCAGGGGAGAGAGGAGGACCAGGGGACCAAGCCTTCATGCACCCAGGGGAGAGAGGAGGACCAGGGGACTGTTCTGGAGGTGAGAGAGAGAGAGGGCAGGAGGAACCAGAGAGAGAGGGCAGGAGGAACCAGAGAGAGAGAGAGGGCAGGAGGAACCAGAGAGAGACAGAGATTGAAGGAACAGGAGGAGAGAGAGAGGGCAGGAGGAGCCAGAGAGAGAGGGCAGGAGGACAAGGAGGGAGAGGGCAGGAGGATAAGGAGAGAGAGGGCAGGAGGAGCCAGAGAGGGAGACAGAGACAGAGGGAACCGGAGGAGAGAGAGAGAGAGAGAGAGAGAGATAGGGAACAGGAGGAGAGAGAGAGGGCAGGAGGTTCCAGAGAGAGAGAGAGACATAGGGAACAGGAGGAGAGAGAGAGAGAGAGACATAGGGAACAGAAAGGAAGAGAGAGAGAGAGAGAGAGAGAGAGAGAGAGAGAGAGAGAGAGAGAGAGAGAGAGAGAGAGAGAGAGAGAGAGAGAGAGAGAGAGAGAGAGAGAGAGAGAGAGAGAGAGAGAGAGAGGAGAGAGAGAGAGAGACATAGAGACATAGGAACAGGAGGAGAGAGAGAGAGAGAGAGGAGACAGGAACAGGAGGAGAGAGAGAGGGCAGGAGGTTCCAGAGAGAGAGAGAGAGACATAGGGAACAGGAGGAGAGAGAGAGAGGGAGACATAGGGAACAGAAGGAAGAGAGAGAGAGAGAGAGAGAGAGAGAGAGAGAGAGAGAGAGAGAGAGAGAGAGAGAGATAGGGAACAGGAGGAGAGAGAGAGGGCAGGAGGTTCCAGAGAGAGAGAGAGACATAGGGAACAGGAGGAGAGAGAGAGAGAGAGACATAGGGAACAGGAGGAGAGAGAGAGAGAGACATAGGGAACAGGAGGAGAGAGAGAGAGACATAGGGAACAGGAGGAGAGAGAGAGAGGGCAGGAGGTTCCAGAGAGAGAGAGACAAAGGGAACAGGAGGAGAGAGAGAGAGAGACATAGGGAACAGGAGGAGAGAGAGAGGGAGAGAGAGAGGGCAGGAGGTTCCAGAGAGAGAGAGAGAGACATAGGGAACAGGAGGAGAGAGAGAGGGAGAGAGAGAGGGCAGGAGGTTCCAGAGAGAGAGAGAGACATAGGGAACAGGAGGAGAGAGAGAGGGAGAGAGAGAGGGCAGGAGGTTCCAGAGAGAGATTACATAATGTATTATGTTATATGATTACATCATCTATTATGTTATATGATTACATCATCTATTATGTTATATGATTACATAATGTATTATGTTATATGATTACACCATGTATTATGTTATAGTTGTTATTGGGTAACAAATGTTTACATTGCCAAAGAAAGTTGTAATTGTATGTCTGTGTCTTAGCTGGCTTCTACACTGAACAGAAATATAAATGCAACATGCAATAATTTCAAAGATTTTACTGAGTTACAGTTCATATAAGGAAATCAGTATTTTGAAATAAGTAAATTCATTAGGTCCTAATCTATGGATTTCACAAGACTGGGAATACAGATATGCATCTGTTGGTCACAGAAACCTTAAAAATAAAAGTAGTAAGGGGCGTGGATCAGATAACCAGTCAGTATCTGGTGGGATGAACTGGGACCTTTTCAGCTTCCAGGAATTGTGTGCAGTTCCTTGTGACATGGGGCCGTGCATTATCATGCTGAATGAGATGTTGGCGGCAGATGAACGGCACGACAATGGGTCTCAGTATCGCGTCACTGTATCTATCTGCATTCAAATTACCGTCAATAAAATGCAATTGTGTTCGTTGCCCGTAGCTTATGCCTGCCCATACCACAACCCCACCGCCACCATGGGGCACTCTGTTCACAACGTTGATAATCAGCAAACCGCTCGCCCACACAACACCATAACCAACTGCCATCTGCCCGGTACAGTTGAAACCAGAGTTTATCCGTGAAGAGCACACTTCTCCAGCGTGCCAGTGGCCATCGAAGGTGAGCATTTACCCACTGAAGTCAGTTACAACGCCGAACTTCAGACCATTCAAGACCCTGGTGAGGACGACGAGCACGCAGATGAGCTTCCCTGAGATGGTTCCTGACAGTTTGTACAGAAATGATTTGGTTGTGCAAACACACAGTTTCATCAGCTGTCCGGGTGGCTGGTCTCAGACGAACCTGCAGGTGAAGAAGTCGGATGAGGATGGTCCTGGGCTGACGTGGTCTGTGGTCGGTGCTTGTGAGGCCTTTTGGACGTACTGCCAAACTCTCTAAAAAGATGTTGGAGGTGGCTTATGGTAGAGAAATTAACATTGAATGATCTGAAAACAGCTCTGGTGGACATTGCTACAGTCAGTATGCCAATTGCGTGCTCCCTCAAAACTTGAGACATCTGTGGAGTTGTGCTGTGTGTCAAAACTGCACAAGGTGCACCTGTGTAATGATCATGCTGTTAAATCATCTTCTTGATATGTCACACCTGTAAGGTGGATGGATTATCTTGGTAAAGGAGAAATGCTCATTAACAGGGATGTAAACAAATTTGTGCACAAAAAGAGAGAATTAAGCTTTTTGTGAGTATGGAGTAGTTGGCTGTGTTCTAATTCTCTGTCTGTGTTGTAGCTGGCTGTGTTCTAATTATATGTCTGTGTTATAGCTGGCTATGTTCTAATTCTCTGTCTGTATCCTGTAGTTGGCTGTGTTCTAATTATCTGTCTGTATCCTGTAGTTGGCTGTGTTCTAATTCTCTGTCTGTATCCTGTAGTTGGCTGTGTTCTGATTCTCTGTCTGTTCCCTGTAGTTGGCTGTGTTCTAATTCTCTGTCTGTATCCTGTAGTTGGCTGTGTTCTAATTCTCTGTCTGTATCCTGTAGTTGGCTGTGTTCTGATTCTCTGTCTGTATCCTGTAGTTGGCTGTGTTCTAATTCTCTGTCTGTATCCTGTAGTTGGCTGTGTTCTGATTCTCTGTCTGTATCCTGTAGTTGGCTGTGTTCTGATTCTCTGTCTGTTCCCTGTAGTTGGCTGTGTTCTGATTCTCTGTCTGTATCCTGTAGTTGGCTGTGTTCTGATTCTCTGTCTGTATCCTGTAGTTGGCTGTGTTCTAATTATCTGTCTGTATCCTGTAGTTGGCTGTGTTCTGATTCTCTGTCTGTATCCTGTAGTTGGCTGTGTTCTAATTCTCTGTCTGTATCCTGTAGTTGGCTGTGTTCTAATTCTCTGTCTGTATCCTGTAGTTGGCTGTGTTCTAATTCTCTGTCTGTATCCTGTAGTTGGCTGTGTTCTAATTCTCTGTCTGTATCCTGTAGTTGGCTGTGTTCTAATTCTCTGTCTGTATCCTGTAGTTGGCTGTGTTCTAATTCTCTGTCTGTATCCTGCAGTTGGCTGTGTTCTAATGCTCTGTCTGTTCCAAATGTAGTTGGCTGGCTCTGTCCCCTGTAGCCAGGCTGTGCTAATTCTCTGTCCATCCTGTAGTTGGCTGTGTTCTCTCTGTCTGTACAAGAGGTAGAGTCCCCACCTTAACCACTAATACAAGAGGTGGGTCCCCACCTGTCTAACCACTAATAGTTGGCTGGGTCCCCACTCTGTAACCTGTATCCTGTAGTTGGCTGTGTCCCCACCTTAACCACTAATACAAGAGGTAGGCTGTCCCTGATTAACCACTAATACTGTCTGTAGTAGACTCCCCACCTTAACCACTAATCCTGTAGTTGGCTGGGTCCCCATTCTCTGTAACCTGTAATCCAAGTTGGCTGTGTCCCCACTCTGTCTGTACCCTGTAGTTGGCTGTGTCCCCACTCTGTCTGTTCCATTAATAGTTGGCTGTGTTCCCATTCTCTGTCTGTAATCCTGTAGTTGGCTGTGTTCCACCTTAACTGTCTAATACCTGTAGGTGGCTGTGTTCTGATTCTCTGTCTGTAACCACTAGTTGGCTGTGTTCTGATTCCCTGTCTGTATCCTAATACAAGTTGGCTGTGTCCCCATTCTCTGTAACCTGTAATCCTTGTAGTTGGCTGTGTCCCCACCTTAACTCTGTCTGTATCCTGTAGAGGTGTTCTGATTCTCTGTCTGGTCCTCTGTCTGTATCCTGTAGTTGGCTGTGTTTAACTCTGTCTGTATCCTGTAGTTGGCTGTGTTCTGATTCTCTGTCTGTATCCTGTAGTTGGCTGTCCCCACCTTAACTGTCATGTAATCCTGTAGTTGGCTGTGTCCCCACCTTAACTCTGTCTGTATCCTGTAGTTGGCTGGGTTCCCACTCTGTCTGTATCCTAGTTGGCTGTGTTCTGATTCTCTGTCTGTATCCTGTAGTTGGCTGTGTTCCCCTGTCTGTACCCTGTAGTTGGCTGTGTTCCCCTCTGTCTGTATCCTGTAATGGCTGTGTTCTAGACTCTCTGTCTGTATCCAGTTTAATACAAGTTCTGACTCCCTGTCTGTAACCACTAATAGTTGAGCTGTGTTCCCATTCTCTGTCTGTAATCCAAGTAGGTGGCTGGGTCCCCATTAACCACTGTATCCTGTAGGTTGGGTCCCCACCTTAACCACTAATACAAGAGGTAGACTCCCCACCTGTAACCATTAATACAAGTTCTAGACTCTGTCTGTCTGTACCACTGTAGTTGGCTGTGTTCTAGACTCCTGTTCCAGTTGGCTGTGTTCTGATTCTCTGTCTGTATCCTTAACCATTAATTCCTGTCTGTAGTTGGCTGTGTTCTGACTTCTCTGTCTGTATCCACTAGTTACTGTGTTCTGACTCTCTGTCTGTGATCACTAATACAAGAGGTAGGGTCCCCATTCTCTGTCTGTAACCACTAATAGTTGGCTGTGTTCTGACTCCCCACCTGTAACCACTAATACAAGCTGGCTGACTCTGATTCTCTGTCCCACCTTAACTGTTCTAAGATCCTGTAGTTGGCTGTGTTCCACCTTAACTGTCTAAGTATCCTGAGTTGGCTGGTCCCATTCTCTGTCTAACCACTAATACAAGTTGGCTGTGTCCCCACCTTAACCTGTAATCCTGTAGTTGGCTGTGTCCCTGATTAACCACTAATACAAGAGTTGGCTGTGTTCTGATTAACTCTGTCTAATCCTGAGTAGACTGTGTTAACCACTAATTCTCTGTCTGTATCCCCAGTTGGCTGTGTACTGATTCTCTGTCTGTACCCTAATACAAGTTGGCTGTGTTCCCACCTTAACCACTAATCCTGTAGTTGGCTGGTCTAATTCTCTGTCTGTATCCTGTAACCATCTGATACAAGTTGGTAGGGTCCCCACCTTAACCACTAATACAAGAGTTGGCTGTGGTCCTCTGTCATCCTTAACCACTAATACAAGAGGTAGGGTCCCCATTAACTCTGTCTAATCCTGTAGTTGGCTGTGGGTCCTGTCCATCCTGTAACTGGCTGTAATTCAAGAGGTCTGGTCCCCAGTTGGCTGTTCTGTTCTTAACCTGTCTAATCCTGTAGTTGGCTGTCCCCACCTTAACCACTGTACCTGTAGTTGGCTGTGTCCCTGATTCTCTGTCTGTATCTAATACAAGGCTGTGTTCCCATTCTCTGTCTAATACTGAGTTGGCTGGTCCCCACCTTAACCACTAATACAAGTAGTTGGCTGGTCCCCACCTTCTCTAATACTGTTCCTTAACCACTAGTTACTGTGTTAGACTCTGTCTTAACCATTAATACAAGAGGTAGGGTCCCTGTCTGTAACCACTGTAGTAGGCTGTGTTCTAACTCTGTCTGTTCCTGTAGTTGGCTGACTCCCCTGTCTTAACCACTAGTTGGCTAGTGTAGACTGTAGTTGGCTGTGTCCCCACCTTAACCACTGTACAAGAGGTAGCTGTGTCCCCACCTTAACCCTGTAGTTGGCTGTGTCCCCACCTCTAACCACTAATCTGTCTGTTACTTGTAGCTGGCTGTGTTCTGATTTAACTGTCTGTATCCTGTAGTTGGCTCCCCACCTTAACCTGTCTGTATCCTGTAGTTGGCTGTGTCCCCACCTTAACCACTGTTACTTGTAGCTGGCTGTGTTCCCATTCTCTGTAACCCTAATACAGTTGGCTGTGTTCTAATTCCCTCTGTCTGTATCCTACAGTTGGCTGTGTTCCCACCTGTCTAATACAAGTTGGCTGTGTTCCCCATTCTCTGTCTGTAACCTGCATGGCTGAGGTAGGGTCCCCAGTGTCCACTAATACAAGAGGTAGGGCCCCCCTGTGCCAATACAAGCCAGCCGGAAACAGGTTCTCCACTAAGACAAGAGGTAGGGTCCCCACCTTAACCACTAAGACAAGAGGTAGGGTCCCCACCTTAACCACTAATACAAGAGGTAGGGTCCCCACCTTAACCACTAATACAAGAGGTAGGGTCCCCACCTTAACCCTAATACAAGAGGTAGACTCCCCAATAACCACTAAAGAGGTAGGTCCCCACCTTAACCACTAATACAAGAGGTAGGGTCCCCACCTTAACCACTAATACAAGAGGTAGACTCCCCACCTTAACCACTAATACAAGAGGTAGGGTCCCCACCTTAACCATTAATACAAGAGGTAGAGTCCCCACCTTAACCACTAATACAAGAGGTAGGGTCCCCACCTTAACCACTAATACAAGAGGTAGGGTCCCCACCTTAACCACTAATACAAGAGGTAGGGTCCCCACCTTAACCACTAATACAAGAGGTAGGGTCCCCACCTTAACCACTAATACAAGAGGTAGAGTCCCCACCTTAACCACTAATACAAGAGGTAGGGTCCCCACCTTAACCACTAATACAAGAGGTAGGGTCCCCACCTTAACCACTAATACAAGAGGTAGACTCCCCACCTTAACCACTAATACAAGAGGTAGGGTCCCCACCTTAACCACTAATACAAGAGGTAGACTCCCCACCTTAACCACTAATACAAGAGGTAGGGTCCCCACCTTAACCACTAATACAAGAGGTAGGGTCCCCACCTTAACCACTAATACAAGAGGTAGGGTCCCCACCTTAACCACTAATACAAGAGGTAGGGTCCCCACCTTAACCACTAATACAAGAGGTAGGGTCCCCACCTTAACCACTAATACATTGTTCACCTGGTCCTGGCTGTGCAGGCTTTTATTCCAAACCAGCACTAAAACACTGGATACAACTGATCAAGGTCTTGATGATTAGCTGTAACGTGTGTCCGGGCATGCTTGCCTACATGCCCAGTGGTGGAAAAAGTACCCAATTGTCACACTTGAGTAAAAGTAAAGATACCTTCAAAGAAAATGACTCAATTAAAAGTTAAAGTCACTCAGACAAATACTACTTGAGTTTAAGGATACACATTTCGGTCCATTTTTTTGGGGTCCAATGCTATATATAGCCTGTTAGTGAACATGCAACTCATGTAATTTAAGCAGCTAACAATAAATAATTTACCATAATACAATTCACAGGAAACACCTTACTAAACTGTGCACCTGATGAGAGCAGTTCCAAATGATTATTTTATTTGTAAAAAAAATAATAATGTTTGAACCTTCATTTAACTGGGCAAATCAGTTAAGAACAAATTCTTATTTACAATGACGGCCTACCAAAAGGCATAAGGCCTACTGCGGGGACGGGGGCTGGGATTAAAAATAAAAAATGTATATAGGACAAAACACACATCATGACAAGAGAGATAACACTACATAAAGAGAGACCTAAGACAACATAGCAAGGCAGCAACACATGAAAACACAGCATGGTAGCAACATAACATGACAACAACAGGGTAGCAGCACAACATGGTACAAACGTTATTGTGCACAGACAACAGCACCAAGGGCAAGAAGGTAGAGACAACAATACATCACACAAAGCAGCCACAACTGTCAGTAAGAGTGTCCATGATTGAGTCGTTGAATGGAGAGATTGAGATAAAACTGTCCAGTTTGAGTGTTTGTTGCAGCTCGTTCCAGTCGCTAGCTGCAGCAAACTGAAAAGACGAGCGACCCAGGGATGTGTGTGCTTTGGGGACCTTTAACAGAATGTGACTGGCAGAACGGGTGTTGTATGTGAAGGATGAGGACTGCAGTAGATATCTCAGATAAGGTGGAGTGAGGTTTAAGAGGGTTTTTATAAATGGGTGGCAGGTAGCCTAGTGGTTAGAGCGTTGGACTAGTACACCTAAACTACGGCTGGTAGCCTAGTGGTTAGCCTAGTGGGGTGGTAAGGAAGCCTCGTGGTTAGAACGTTGGGCCAGTATCCGAGAAGTTGCTAGATAAAATCCCCGAGCTGACAAGGTAAAAATCTGTCGTTCTGCCCCCTGAACAAGGCAGTTAACCCACTGTTCCCCGGTAGGCTGTCATTGAAAATAAGAATTTGTTCTTAACTGACTGGCCTAGTTAAATAAAGGTAAAATAAATAAAAATAAATAAAATAAGCATAAGCCAGTGGATCTTGCGACAGTAAACAGAGATGACCAGTTTACAGAGGAGTATAGAGTGCAGTGTTGTGTCCTATAAGGAGCATTGGTGGCAAATCTGATGGCCGAATGGTAAAGAACATCTAGCCGCTCGAGAGCACACTTACCTGCCAATCTATAAATTATGTCTCCGTAATCTAGCACGGGTAGGATGGTCATCTGAATCAGGGTTAGTTTGGCAGCTGGGGTGAAAGAGGAACGATTATGATAGAGGAAACCAAGTCTAGATTTAACTTTAGCCTGCAGCTTTGATATGTCCTGAGAGAAGGACAGTGGCTAGATCTAGCCATACTCCCAAACTCTAAGCCCTCAGAGGTAGTAATAACATCTGTGGGGAGAGGGGCATTCTTCTTACCAAACTATGTGACCTTTGTTTTGGAGGTGTTTAGAACAAGGTTAAGGGTCGAGCAAGCTTGTTGGACACTAAGAGGATCAAGCTGATTCTAAACCATTTTACAGAGGCCAGTTTATGAAGGAAGGATTGCTCAAGTTTTTTGGCAGGTGTCTATGACAAATCAGGACAGGTCGTTTCACTGAGCAGCCATTACGAACACAGGCTGTAAAACAGTGATCACTAAGGTCATTACAGAAAACACCAGACTAATTATTTGTGAGGATAACATCAAGAAGAGTAGCCTTTTCTGGGTGTTTGGAGTCATACCTTGTGGGATTGGTAATAATCTGAGAAAGATTTAGGGAGTCCCATTGCTTTAGGACTTGGTCAGGTGGTTTAAGCATGTCCCAGTTTAGGTCACCTAGCAGGACAAATTTAGACTGGTATAAGTGGCCAGGAGAGAGTTTAGGACAGGTAGGTTACAGGCCGGTGCTGATGGAGGACAACAGCACCTAGCAACAGTCACCCAGCAACAGTCAACAAAGAGCTATTTGAAAGTTGAATACTTAAAACTAGCAAATCAAATTGTTTGAGGACAAACTTTGTGGAGACAACCGAACCGTGAAGGTGATCCTTGGTAAAGATTGCCACTCCCCCACCTTTGAAAGATCTATCTTGCCAAACAAGGTTATAACCAGAAAGTTTCACATCAGTGTTCAAAACACTTCATTAACCACATCCCAGTAATGACCAACACATCTGGATTGGAGCTGTGAACCCACACTTTCAATTGTTCCAGTTTAGGTCATAAGGTTGTAGTGTTAACTTGCAGAAATGTGACAGATGAAAATCTCAGTTTAGAAATTTTGAAGAAGGGGGAATCTAATAGCAACTACTATAACGGTTAGTTCATATGAAGAGGATTGTGCCTTTGGCTTCTGGACAACGAAATAAAGCTGATATGAAAACCAATAGAACAGGAGAGAAATACTGGTTAATGGCACGAGGAAGTCTTTATGGCATAAATGGCATATATATTTATAAAATAATTGCCTCCACGTTTTAATGGATGGATTTTGGCTAGGCTACTTTGAAGCAATGTAAAACACACGGTCATTATTTGAAGTAAAGTAAAAGGTTCAGGATTGAAACCGTTATACTGCCTCGAGCTCCCATTGTAAAGTGGTGGGTGACGCGATAATAGTCAACCGTAGGAAGGCTAAAGCCTATGCATCCGAATGGCGAATTGGAGGCGCACTTTACGAGTGTTGATTGAGAAATAAAATAGCTCCTTTCTATTCGTGGCCACCAAAGTCTTTAACACGCAATTGCAATATAGAATTATTATTTGTTGCGCAATGACTGAGTTTAGAACAGCAGGTTTCACTCTAGTAGTTTCCAGGCTTTTTGAGGAGCTACTCTCTCGCAGGTGGCAGGGTCCATTCCTCTCGTCTATCTCGGCTCTGTATGCTGTGGGCGTGTGATAAATAAAATGCATGACGACTAACGAAAATACACACGCGCCAATTTAATTCCACACAAATTAACATGCAAATGAACCTATAGATCGATAAGCATGACGGTCACATGTATTATCAGCAGCTAACCGTTGACATCCCTAACTTGAGTAAAAGTATCTGCTTTTAAATGTACTTAAGTACAGGTGTGGAAAAAGTACAACATGTTCATCCTTGAGTAAAAGTACAAAGTAAAAGTCAATGCTGTACATCAAAATCCTTATATTACGCAAACTGCACAATTGATTGTATTTATTTTTACGAACAGACAGTGGCACACTCCAACACTCATCATCTACAAACACAGTATTTGTGTTTAGGGATTCGGCCAGATCACAGGCAGTAAGGATGACAAGGCGTTATATTGATATGTGCGTTAATTGGACCATCAATCTGTTCTGCCTGAGCGTTCTGAATAACGAGTATTTATTGCGGTCAGGGAAATGTATAGGACTAAAAAGTCAATCGTTTCTTTAGGGATGTAGTGAAGTAGAAGTTGTTTGTGTGTGTGTGTGTAGCTGGAGGGCCATGGCAGGAGGATGGAGGAGACGTTGCTCATGGCGGACGCATTTCGGATCGCCTTCGAACAGCAGCTCAGGAGGCGCAGCGATCACTTCCTGATTCTGGCCGAGACAGACAGGAACAAGTCCCGCCCACTAAGGCCAGAAGGTATACTATATTGAAATATACTGTATTGTCCTCACTTCAACAAGACACAGAAACATGGAAGTTAATGTT
Source organism: Oncorhynchus keta (assembly GCF_023373465.1). Classification (NCBI taxonomy): domain Eukaryota; kingdom Metazoa; phylum Chordata; class Actinopteri; order Salmoniformes; family Salmonidae; genus Oncorhynchus; species Oncorhynchus keta. Next base: position 40,469,707 of record NC_068445.1, on the reverse strand, counting down.
CTGTAAGTTTGAGTGTATCACAGCGAATGATGTATATAAATATCTATGTAATATTGATATACAGGGCATTCGGAAAGTATTCAGACCCCTTGACTTTTTCTACATTTTGTTACATTACAGCCTTATTCAATCTACACACAATACCTCATAATGACAAAGTGAAAACAGGTTTATAGACATGTTTGCAAATGTATTAAAAGTTTTTTTTTTAAATGATACCTTATTTACATAATTATTTAGACCTTTTGCTATGAGACTCAAAATTGAGATCAGGTGCATCCTGTTTCCATTGTTAATCCTTGAGATGTTGTGGTAAATTAAATTGATTGGACATGATTTGGAAAGGCACACACCTGTCTATATAAGGTCCCACAGTTGACAGTGCAAAAACCAAGCCTTGAGATCGAAGGAATTGTCCGTTGAGCTCTGAGACAAGATTGTGTGGAGGCACAGATTTGGGGAAGGGTACCAAAAAATGTCTGCCGCATTGAAGGTCCCCAAGAACACAGTGGCCTCCATCATTCTTAAATTTAATAAGTTTGGAACCACCAAGACTCTTCCAAGTGCTGGCCATCCGGCCAAACTGAGCAATCAGGGAGAAGGGCCTTGATCAGGGAGGTGACCAAAAACCCGATGATCACTGAAAGAGCTCCAGAGTTCCTCTGTGGAGATAGCAGAACCTTTCAGAAGGACAACCATCTCTGCAGCACTCCACCAATCAGGTCTTTATGGTAGAGTGGCTAGACTGAAGCCACTCCTCAGTAAAAGGCAAATGACAGCCCACTTGGAGTTTGCCAAAAGGTCCCTAAAGGGCTCAGACCACGACAAACAATATTCTCTGGTCTGATGAAACCAAGATTGAACGCTTTGCCCTGAATGCCAAGCGTCACGTCTGGAGGAATCCTAGCACCATCCCTACGGTGAAGCTTGGTGGTGGTATTCTGTGTGGATGTTTTTCAGCTGCAAGGACTGGGAGACTAGTCAGGATCGAGGGAAAGATGAACGGAGCGAAGTACAGAGAGATCCTTGATGAAAACCTGCTCCAGAGTGCTCAGGACCTAAGACTGGGGTGAAGGTTCACCTTCCAACAGGATAATGACCCTAAGCACACAGCCAAGACAATGCAGGAGTGGCTTCGGGACAGGTCTTTGAATGTCCTTGAGTGGCCCAGCCAGAGCCTGGACTTGAACCCAAACAAACATCTCTGTAGAGACCTGAAAATAGCTGTGCAGCGACGCTCCCCATCTAACCTGACAGAGCTTGAGAGGATCTGCAGAGAAGAATGTGAGAAACTCCCCAAATAAAGGTGTGCCAAGCTTGTAGAGTCATACCCAAGAAGACTCCAGGCTGTAATCGCTGAAAAAAGGTGCTTCAACAAAATACTGAGTAGGTGGTCTGAATATTTATGTCAATGTGATATTTTTGTTTTTGCTTTGTCATTATAGGGTATTGTGTGTAGATTGATGCGAAATGTGGAAAAAGTCAAGGGGTCTGAATACTTTACGAAGGCACTGATACATCGTGTTTTAAGACAACAGAAGTGAGGCTGTTTGTACAGTATGAATCAATGAATGGATGACTGACTGACTGACTATATCTGTGTATTGCAGGCAAGGATAAGACAGCATCTCTCAGTGTGGCTCAGAGACTAAGAGGACTGCTGCCGTCCAGCACAGAGATCACAGACGACCCCACAGAGACTCTGCACAAACTCCTCGACCTGGTCTGTACTGTAATACAGTATACTGTACACCCTAATACAGTATACTGTACACCCTAATACAGTATACTGTACACCCTAATACAGTATACTGTACACCCTAATACAGTATACTGTACCCACACCCTAATACAGTATACTGTACTGTATCCACACCCTAATACAGTGTACTGTATCCACACCCTAATACATTATACTGTACACCCTAATACAGTATACTGTACCCACACCCTAATACAGTATACTGTATCCACACCCTAATACAGTATACTGTACTGTAGCCACACCCTAATACAGTATACTGTACCCAAACCCTAATACAGCCACACCCTAATACAGTATACTGTATCCACACCCTAATACAGTATACTGTACTGTAGCCACACCCTAATACAGTATACTGTACTGTAGCCAAACCCTAATACAGTATACTGTACTGTATCCACACCCTAATACAGTATACTGTATACCCACACCCTAATACAGTATACTGTACCCACACCCTAATACAGTATACTGTACCCACACCCTAATACAGTATACTGTACTGTATCCACACCCTAATACAGTATACTGTATCCACACCCTAATACAGTATACTGTATCCACACCCTAATACAGTATACTGTACCCACACCCTAATACAGTATACTGTACTGTAGCCACACCCTAATACAGTATACTGTACTGTAGCCACACCCTAATACAGTATACTGTACTGTAGCCACACCCTAATACAGTATACTGTACCCAAACCCTAATACAGTATACTGTACTGTACCCACACCCTAATACAGTATACTGTACCCACACCCTAATACAGTATACTGTACCCACACCCTAATACAGTATACTGTACCCACACCCTAATACAGTATACTGTACCCACACCCTAATACAGTATACTGTACTGATACCACACCCTAATACAGTATACTGTACCCACACCCTAATACAGTATACTGTATCCACACCCTAATACAGTATACTGTATCCACACCCTAATACACTATACTGTACCCACACCCTAATACACTATACTGTATCCACACCCTAATACAGTATACTGTACTGTAGCCACACCCTAATACAGTATACTGTACTGTAGCCACACCCTAATACAGTATACTGTACTGTAGCCACACCCTAATACAGTATACTGTACTGTAGCCACACCCTAATACAGTATACTGTACTGTAGCCACACCCTAATACAGTATACTGTACTGTAGCCACACCCTAATACAGTATACTGTACTGTAGCCACACCCTAATACAGTATACTGTACTGTAGCCACACCCTAATACAGTATACTGTAGCCACACCCTAATACAGTATATACTGTAGCCACACCCTAATACAGTATACTGTACACCCTAATACAGTATACTGTACCCACACCCTAATACAGTATACTGTACTGTATCCACACCCTAATACAGTGTACTGTACCCACACCCTAATACAGTATACTGTACCCAAACCCTAATACAGTATACTGTACCCACAGCCTAATACAGTGTATTGTACTGTACCCACACCCTAATACAGTATACTGTACTGTACCCACACCCTAATACAGTATACTGTACCCACACCCTATTACAGTATACTGTATCCACACCCTAATACATTATACTGTACACCCTAATACAGTATACTGTACCCACACCCTAATACAGTATACTGTACCCAAACCCTAATACATTATACTGTACTGTATCCACACCCTAATACAGTATACTGTAGCCACACCCTAATTAATACAGTATACTGTATCCACACCCTAATACAGTATACTGTACCCACACCCTAATACAGTATACTGTACCCACACCCTAATACAGTATACTGTACTCACACCCTAATACAGTGTACTGTATCCACACCCTAATACAGTATACTGTATCCACACCCTAATACAGTATACTGTAGCCACACCCTAATACAGTATACTGTACCCACACCCTAATACAGTATACTGTACCCACACCCTAATACAGTATACTGTACCCACACACTAATACAGTATACTGTATCCACACCCTAATACAGTATACTGTATCCACACCCTAATACAGTATACTGTATCCACACCCTAATACAGTATACTGTACCCACACAGTATACCCTAATACAGTATACTGTATCCACACCCTAATACAGTATACTGTATCCACACCCTAATACAGTATACTGTAGCCACACCCTAATACTGTACCCACACCCTAATACAGTATACTGTACCCACACCCTAATACAGTATACTGTACTGTATCCACACCCTAATACAGTATACTGTACCCACACCCTAATACAGTATACTGTATCCACACCCTAATACACTATACTGTACCCACACCCCCTAATACAGTATACTGTACCCACACCCTAATACAGTATACTGTACCCACACCCTAATACAGTATACTGTACTGTAGCCACACTAATACCTATTACAGTATACTGTATCCACACCCTAATACATTATACTGTAGCCACACCCTAATACAGTATACTGTACTGTAGCCACACCCTAATACAGTGTACTGTACCCACACCCTAATACAGTGTACTGTATCCACACCCTAATACAGTATACTGTACCCACACCCTAATACAGTATACTGTACCCACACCCTAATACAGTATACTGTACCCACACCCTAATACAGTATACTGTACCCACACCCTAATACAGTATACTGTACTCACACCCTAATACAGTGTACTGTATCCACACCCTAATACAGTATACTGTATCCACACCCTAATACAGTATACTGTATCCACACCCTAATACAGTATACTGTAGCCACACCCTAATACAGTATACTGTACCCACACCCTAATACAGTATACTGTACCCACACCCTAATACAGTATACTGTACCCACACACTAATACAGTATACTGTATCCACACCCTAATACAGTATACTGTATCCACACCCTAATAAAGTATACTGTACCCACACCCTAATACAGTATACTGTATCCACACCCTAATACAGTATACTGTACCCACACCCTAATACAGTATACTGTATCCACACCCTAATACAGTATACTGTACTGTACCCACACCCTAATACAGTATACTGTACCCACACCCTAATACAGTATACTGTACCCACACCCTAATACAGTATACTGTACTGTACCCACACCCTAATACAGTATACTGTACTGTAGCCACACCCTAATACAGTATACTGTACCCACACCCTATACAGTATACTGTACCCACACCCTAATACAGTATACTGTACCCACACCCTAATACAGTATACTGTACCCACACCCTAATACAGTATACTGTACCCACACCCTAATACAGTATACTGTATCCACACCCTAATACACTATACTGTATCCACACCCTAATACACTATACTGTACCCACACCCTAATACAGTATACTGTATCCACACCCTAATACAGTATACTGTACTGTAGCCACACCCTAATACAGTATACTGTACTGTAGCCACACCCTAATACAGTATACTGTACTGTAGCCACGCCCTAATACAGTATACTGTACTGTAGCCACACCCTAATACAGTATACTGTACTGTAGCCACACCCTAATACAGTATACTGTACTGTAGCCACACCCTAATACAGTATACTGTACTGTAGCCACACCCTAATACAGTATACTTAGGGCCCTGAATATTTCCTGTACATGTGGATAGATACATTTGTTTATATTCCTAGAAGTTCAAGTATTATTGCAAACGTTTCAAAATGTTATCTGGCTTTTCCTTCCCACCCACTGATCCCTCTCTCTCTTTTAATATTTATCTTTCAATTCAAGGGGCTTTATTGGAATAGGAGACATATGTTTCAATTGCCAAAGCAAGTGAAGTAGATAATAAACAAAAGTGAAATAAACAATAAAGATTAACAGTAAACATTACACTCACAGAAGTTCCAAAAGAGATATTTCATATATCATATTATGTCTATATACAGTGTTGTAACGATGTGCAAATAGTTAAAGTACAAAACGGAAAATAAATATGAATATGGGTTGTATTTACAATGGTGTTTATTCTTCACTGGTTGCCCCTTTCTTGTGGCAACAGGTCACAAATCTTGTACTCTCTGCCAAATAGCATTCTAGTTTGCTCAGTTTTTTTGTTAATTCTTACCAATGTGTCAAGTAATTATCTTTTTGTTTTCTCTGTCTGTCTCCATCTCTCTTTCTTTCTCTCTCGCTCTCTATCCTTCCTTCTTTGTTCTCCATTGTCTCTCTCCATCCCATCCTCCTTCTCTGCCTGTGTAGCTGAGTGATAAGGAAGAAGCTCTTGCTCACCAGAGGAAGGTTAGCTTCATGCTAGCCCGCAACACAGAGGAACTAGAGAGACGGTTGAAGACAGACAATATGCTGCAGACAACGGTCACATCACCACCACACTGTTCTTCAGAGACAGACACATGCAAGTCCAACCATGCAGGCACAAGCGTCTGCAGTTCCAACCATGTCCAGGAGAGGGCAGGAGCGGACCAGTGTCATGGTGGGGCGTTATCATCAGAATCAGACACCACAGACCTCCAGCCCTCCGAGATCCAAGAGGCTGAGACGGAAGCCTCCGACCTCCAGATACAGGGCCTTTCTCTGGGGCAGTCACCCATGGAGAGAGGGGGAAGAGAGGACCATCTGGTCACCCTACTATGAGTTGTTTGTCATCACAGAGTGATCCTACCTGGCCTTCTTACTGCGGTGCCGTGCTTGAAGTGGAATGAAACGTGTGCCAGCACTCATTTTGGGTGCCGATACTCATGATATTTAAGTGAAAGGTATTCATTATATATTAGAGGTAATGTTCTGTAAGAGGTGCCGGTACTCTAGGACAAAATTAGAGGTGCCTGCACGCCGTACCGATGTGTACCAGCCCAATTCAAGCACTGCCGCTGTGCATCTGACTGATCTTGGAACAAATCTGGTCCTGTATAAGTCTGGTTTTACGTTAATATATCGGCCTCTGTGTAGCCATGGTGATTGCATTTTATATGAATAATTCTTAGCGCATTACAATTGATAGAAAGTGACTGAATGCTTTACATTTTGCTAAACCTCTTGTTCTGAATATTTCCTGAGCTCTGATAAGATGTTTTAATGTATCCACTTATAAAATGTTATGGAGTTATGTTGCTGTGTGTAGAATTGTTATTTGTTGTCATGCAAATGTAAGAAATGGATATGTGCCAATGTTGATGTCCCTGATTACACAATTACACATATAGCCTCTCCCTCCTTTCAAGCCACAGGGCGCGTTTAAGCTGTAAGGCGAAATCAACCGGCTGTCGACGAAAGTCTCGAGCAGTGAAGTCGGGGAGGTGTATCTGCGATAGCCACAATTTAACCACAATGTATCACGGATTTGATGCTCTCAAACATGACCCTTGACCTCTAACTGCAGTCAACTAAATTATCCTTGATGTCATGATTTCTGTAAAGTTCATGCAGTCGACATGTAGGCGCAAGTCGGACCATTTTTATCCCCAATAATGCAACACACTTTGAAAGCGACATGACAAAATTGACCCACTCGAACGAGCCCTATGACTGTTTTAACTCATAAAAGCAGGATTCTTAGTTATCAAATCCCACAATCCAATGCAACCAAAACACGGACAGCTGATTGGGGAGATTCCTAGATGTGAGAAGTGTGCAGGAGGGCATGAGACAAAGGCTTGTGTAGTATCTGTGGTGAAAGCTGTGTGTGTGTGTAAACTGTAGGGGTAACCATGGTGCTGGAGATCAGCAGTATCCGGGGAGAGAAAGGCCAAATGTATCAGAGACATATTTCCCACAGATCACACAAATCAAACACTGATAACCTCCCATATCTGTTAGGTGAAAAACCGCAGTGTGCAGTCACAGCAGCGAGATTTGTTGTCCCGTTGCCATGACAAAAAGGCAACCAGCGGAGCTCAAACATTTTTTTTTTACCTTTTAACTAGGCAAGTCAGTTAAGAACAAATAATTATTTTCAATGACGGCCTAGGAACAGTGGGTTAATTGCCTGTTCAGGGGCAGAACAACAGATTTGTACCTTGTCAGCTCGGGGATTTAAACTTGCAACCATTAGGCTACCCTGCCGCCCCATTATACGGTGCATTCGGAAAGTATTCTGACCCCTTGACTTTTTTCCACCTTTTGTTACATTACAGCCTTATTCTAAAAATAGATTCAATCCTTTTTTCCCCTCTCATCAATCTACACACAATAACCCATAATGACAAAGCAAAAACAGGTTTTTAGACATTTTTGCTAATTTATAAAAAAAATTTAAAAATGAAATCACATTGACATAAGTATTCAGACCCTTTACTCAGTACTTTGTTGAAGCACCTTTGGCAGTGATTCCAACCTCGAGTCTTGGCAGATCTGGAGGATTTAGAAATGTTGTATAAACCGAGATTGACCACACACTCCAGCACAGCAGGTGGCGGCATGCACCTGAAACGTTGGTTTGCGGACCGCCATTACATCATAGAAGAAGACGGAAGCGCACCTTTGAACAAAATCAGCTTTGCTTAACGCAGTATTTCACATGCATTTTACCATATTTAATGGCTGTTTTAAATAGCCCAAGTTTAATCCGTTTATTTCGTGCACGAGTTATTGTTCTTATATTGACGTGCAGCTTTGTACTGTGTGTCGTCTGGAATTTGGAGAATAAAACGCCAGAGATATCCACAGGTAGGTTAGCATGCTAACGTTCTCTAAACGCACTAACTTACTCTCTGACTATGATTGCACTTACTATAGTTGCCAAGTGTCCAGCATTACTGTTACACAGGCATGTAAACAGTAGATAGCTATATTAATAGCTGACAGTAGTATAAACATATTGTATATAGAAGTATAAAATCACTAGAGCTCGCGAGCCACAGTTGTATCAAAGATTTTTGTAAAACTAACTCAAGATAGACCACAGCTTGTTTCCGATTGGAGGAAATAAAGCAAGGTGTGCAGAGCCAAGCACGAGCTTGCGAGAGCCTTGTCGCGTTCTAGGATGTAATTAGCATATTTCCGTTAGGGAACGCCTACTCTGAAGTGCGCATGTACAATAACTCAATTTGCCCTTTTTCACTCCTAAACAATGCTATTCTTCACAACTTTTGGCAAAGGGTAAAGTCTACAAAATTTAGTCCACTCTTTTTGTAACATTCTAGTTTTGGAAACAGAACTGTATTGAGATCAAATGTTTCATTGATGAGAAAATTAAATTGATAAGAATGTTGGCCCAAATCCATCTCCTTCAAATCTTCTCCCACTGCCAGCCACTGGGCTTCCTTTCACCACCATATTTGGTTGTGAGTGGAAACGCCAAAAGGATGCTTCGCATTTATACATTAGGTGAAATATCTGTGTCCTTGTTCTATCTGTGATTATTATTCCAGTCTATTTCCGTCTCCAATTTCCGGTCGTCACTAGTTACCACAGCCACAAAGTCATAATTATGTCAAAACCCTGCCTAGTAAAGAAAACTTATCTTCTTAAAATCTGATTTTAAACCTAACATTAACCACACTGCTAACCCTATGCCTAACCCTAAGCTTACATTTCAGACCTAAAAGCAACATTTTGTTTTCATACATTTTTACGATATAGCCCATTTTAATTTTGTGGCTGTAACTAATTAGTGACAACCCATATTTCCTGTCCATGTCCAGAACTGATGACTGACCAGACTCTGAAGTATTTTCTCAGCCAGGGGAAGATACAGGTTAAGGATGCAGCAGATATTGAATGGGCCCATGCTGCCAACAGCAAGAACAAGATCACAGAGGCACTACAGAGTAAGGACCACCTTGGATGGAGAGAGTTAACCAATAATTCATAGTGGATATGGTCGTATTCGTTATGTAGGCCCTAAGCTGCCTGTCTTTACACGGGCCCATTATTCCTATAGAGATGTTATATAATTCTGTGGAAAGTTGGGACTCTATTTGAAATACATAAGTGACCTGTCCACAACGTAACCCAGTGAGTTATCTGGTTGTGAAGATGCAGTGCATCAATTCATTTGCTCATTCTGTATTTCCTATCCATACACCAAGGCTCCGCCCACATGATAGAGGCAGACATACTTCTGAGGAGTAACGACCCTAAAGAGCCAATCATGGCTCATCCTCCTGAGACCGACAGTGATGTCACGCTGCGTGATTGGCTGAAGGAGGTCAAGGCATCAGACAAAGGGATAAAGCTCGACTTCAAAAGGTGAATGATCTTTCTACTCATTTTTGTTTAGTACTTGTTATACTTTTAGTTATATTTAACTAGCTATAGGTGTACTCTCGTGTGTATTACCTGTAAGTATGATAGAGTATCGTACAACCTGTCATAATGTAAGTAGCCTTGTCTGAGCCTGAACGGCACACAGTGCAGGAGCTACAACCATTCACAGACGCTAACTGCTTGAGCGACTATTGACGATAGTATCTTCTGACTGGGGGAGTTTTGTTAAGAGCCTCGAGTGGTGGTGGTCTAAGGCTGGGATTTCCTTGTCCAATCACGCTCGAGCGACTCGTGTGGCGGGCCGGGCGCATGCACGCTGACACGGTCGCCAGTCGGACGGTGTTTCCGCCGACACATTGGTGCACAGAGCATATTTTCTCGACTAAATGCTACACTCAACAAAAATATATAAATGCAATATGTGAAGTGTTGGTTTCATGAGCTGAAATAAAAGATCCCAGAAATGTTCTATGTGCATAAAAAGCTGCTGACTGATTGCCACTCTAAAATGTGCAGTTTTGTCACACAACAATGCCGCAGATAACTGAAATATTGACAGAGCGTGCAATTGGCATGCTGACTGCAGGAATGTCCACCAGAGTTGTTGCCAGAAAATGTCATTTTCATATCTCTACCATAAGCCACCAACCAACGTTGTTTTAGAGAATTTGGCAGTACGTCCAACCGGCCTAACACCTGCAAACCACGTGTATGGCGTTATGTGGGCGAGGGGTTTGCTGATGATCAACGTTGTGGTATGGGCAAGCATAAGCTACGAACACAATTGCATTTTATTGACGGTAATTTGAATGCAGATAGATACAGTGACGAGATCCTGAGACCCATTGTCGTGCCGTTCATCTGCCGCCAACATCTCATTCAGCATGATAATGCACGGCCCCATGTCACAAGGATCTGTACACAATTCCTGGAAGCTGAAAATGTCCCAGTTCTTCCATGGCCTGCATACTCACTAGACATGTCACCCATTGAGCATGTGTGGGATGCTCTGGATTGACGTGTATAACAGCGTGTTCATGTCCAGAACTGATGCCAATATCCATCAACTTTGAACAGCCATTGAAGAGGAGTGAGACAACATTCCACAGGCCACAATCAACAGTCGTATCAACTATGTGAAGGAGATGTGGCTCTGCATGAGGCAAATGGTCACACCAGATACTGACTGGTTTTCTGATCCACTCCATTACTTTTTGTTAAGGTGTCTGTGACCAACAGATACATATCTGTATTCCCAGTCATGTGAAATCCATAGATTAGGACCTGATGAATTTATTTCAATTGACTGATTTTCCTTCTGAACTGTAACTCAGTAAAATTGTAGAAATGGTTGCGTTTTTATATTTCTGTTCAGTATATTTCAGTGGAGAATTTCCAATCCACGACCAGGGTTAAGTTGTGTCCATGGAAACTGTCCGTATAATTTTCTCTGTCAGTTTTGTGTGATCCCATTGGTTGTTCATCCCAGTCTGGCAGCGGTCGCTCCATCCATGGTGTTATTAGACGAGGTTCGGGCTGAGCTCCGTGGTCCCGTGTGGATCAACGCTGACATCCTGCCAGGCCCTGGAGGCAAGGCCACACCCCTTGACCCCAAAGTCTTCCTGGAGGCAGCTGTGACCCCTGGTTCCCATGGTGATGTTCTCTCCCTGGGCTGGACAACGGGCTGGACTGCAGATACACACAACCCAGGTGAGTTACCTGAACACAGACGAGCTGGCGTTTTACGTCATACCTGCTACCAGCTACCAGCCGCGGCTGTAGTCATTCATCTTACCTGGTAAATATAATTTGCAGGTATAATGTTTAATAACATGTAAGTATGTAGGAGCCGTATGATGTCTTCATAACTTCTCTGCCCCACAGGGTACAGCTGGGAGATGGTGAGGGACATGGAGGCAGTGTGTCGGACCCTAAGACATCCAGTCACCTTCCCTGTCAGAGCAGCCCTCCTGGCCCAGTCATTCTCCCAGCTACACTGGCTTCTACAGCAGTCAGACAGGTTTGATTTTATTTCACCTTTATTTAACTTGGCAAGTCAGTTAAGAACAAATTCATATTTACAACGACGGTCTAGGAACAGTGGGTTAACTGGTCTAGGAACAGTGGGTTAACTGGTCTAGGAACAGTGGGTTAACTGGTCTAGGAACAGTGGGTTAACTGGTCTAGGAACAGTGGGTTAACTGGTCTAGGAACAGTGGGTTAACTGGTCTAGGAACAGTGGGTTAACTGGTCTAGGAACAGTGGGTTAACTGGTCTAGGAATAGTGGGTTATCTGGTCTAGGAACAGTGGGTTAACTGGTCTAGGAACAGTGGGTTAACTGGTCTAGGAACAGTGGGTTAACTGGTCTAGGAACAGTGGGGTTAACTGGTCTAGGAACAGTGGGGTTAACTGGTCTAGGAACAGTGGGTTAACTGGTCTAGGAACAGTGGGTTAACTGGTCTAGGAACAGTGGGGTTAACTGGTCTAGGAACAGTGGGTTAACTGGTCTAGGAACAGTGGGGTTAACTGGTCTAGGAACAGTGGGGTTAACTGGTCTAGGAACAGTGGGTTATCTGGTCTAGGAACAGTGGGTTAACTGGTCTAGGAACAGTGGGTTAACTGGTCTAGGAACAGTGGGTTAACTGGTCTAGGAACAGTGGGGTTATCTGGTCTAGGAACAGTGGGTTAACTGGTCTAGGAACAGTGGGTTAACTGGTCTAGGAACAGTGGGTTAACTGGTCTAGGAACAGTGGGTTAACTGGTCTAGGAACAGTGGGTTAACTGGTCTAGGAACAGTGGGTTAACTGGTCTAGGAACAGTGGGTTATCTGGTCTAGGAACAGTGGGTTATCTGGTCTAGGAACAGTGGGTTAACTGGTCTAGGAACAGTGGGTTAACTGGTCTAGGAACAGTGGGTTAACTGGTCTAGGAACAGTGGGTTAACTGGTCTAGGAACAGTGGGTTAACTGGTCTAGGAACAGTGGGTTAACTGGTCTAGGAACAGTGGGTTAACTGGTCTAGGAACAGTGGGTTAACTGCCTTGTTCAGGGGGCAGAATGACAGATTTTTTTTTTACCTTGTCAGCTTGGGGATTCAATCTAGCAACCTTTTGGTTACTGGCCCTACACTCTAATCCGTCGGTCCTCTACCCTCTCCTCTCTATCAGCTGTTTGTGAGTCTGATCAAATTTTTATTTGTCACGTGCTGAATGCAACGGTAGACCTCACAGTGAAATGCTGACTTACAAGCCCTTAACCAACAAGGCAGTTTTAAGAAAATAACCCCCCAAAAAAGTAAGAGATAAGAATAACAAAAAATAAAAGAGCAGCAGAAAATAACAATAGTGGGGCTTTATACAGGGTGTTACGGTACAGAGTCAATGTGGAGGCTATATACAGGGTGTTACGGTACAGAGTCAATGTGGAGGCTATATACAGGGTGTTACGGTACAGAGTCAATGTGGAGGCTATATACAGGGTGTTACGGTACAGAGTCAATGTGGAGGCTATATACAGGGTATTACGGTACAGAGTCAATGTGGAGGCTATATACAGGGTGTTACGGTACAGAGTCAATGTGGAGGCTATATACAGGGGTACCAGTACAGAGTCAAAGTGGAGGCTATATACAGGGTATTACGGTACAGAGTCAATGTGGAGGCTATATACAGGGTGTTACGGTACAGAGTCAATGTGGAGGTTATATACAGGGTATTACGGTACAGAGTCAATGTGGAGGCTTTATACAGGGTGTTACGGTACAGAGTCAATGTGGAGGCTATATACAGGGGTACCGGTACAGAGTCAATGTGGAGGCTATATACAGGGGGTACCGGTACAGAGTCAATGTGGAGGCTATATACAAGTTATTACGGTACAGAGTCAATGTGGAGGCTATATACAGGGTGTTACGGTACAGAGTCAATGTGGAGGCTATATACAGAGTATTACGGTACAGAGTCAATGTGGAGGCTATATACAGGGTGTTACGGTACAGAGTCAATGTGGAGGCTATATACAGGGTGTTACGGTACAGAGTCAATGTGGAGCCTATATACAGGGTATTACGGTACAGAGTCAATGTGGAGGTTATATACAGGGTGTTACGGTACAGAGTCAATGTGGAGGCTATATACAGGGTGTTACGGTACAGAGTCAATGTGGAGGCTATATACAGGGTGTTACGGTACAGAGTCAAAGTGGAGGCTATATACAGGGTGTTACGGTACAGAGTCAATGTGGAGGCTATATACAGGGTGTTACGGTACAGAGTCAGTGTGGAGGCTATATACAGGGGGTAACGGTACAGAGTCAGTGTGGAGGCTATATACAGGGTGTTACGGTACAGAGTCAATGTGGAGGCTATATACAGGGTGTTACGGTACAGAGTCAATGTGGAGGCTATATACAGGGTGTTACGGTACAGAGTCAATGTGGAGCCTATATACAGGGTGTTACGGTACAGAGTCAATGTGGAGGCTATATACAGGGTGTTACGGTACAGAGTCAATGTGGAGGCTATATACAGGGTGTTACGGTACAGAGTCAATGTAGAGGCTATATACAGGGTGTTACGGTACAGAGTCAAAGTGGAGGCTATATACAGGGTGTTACGGTACAGAGTCAAAGTGGAGCCTATATACAGGGTGTTACGGTACAGAGTCAATGTGGAGGCTATATACAGGGGGTACAGAGTCAATGTGGAGGCTATATACAGGGTATTATGGTACAGAGTCAATGTGGAGGCTATATACAGGGTGTTACGGTACAGAGTCAATGTGCGGGGGCACCGGTGTTGAGGTAATATGTACATGTAGGTAGAGTTATTAAAGTAACTGCATAGATAACAGAGTAGGGGGGCAATGCAAATAGTCTGGGTAGCCATTTGATTAGCTGTTCAGGAGTCTTATGGCTAATGATAACTTCTTTCAGATCTAATAGCATGAGATCCCAGGATGTTGTCCCTGCTCTGCTCAAACACCTGATTCTACTAATCAGCTGTTCCCAGGACCTTTTGTAGGTAAAGCACATTTCAGTGACAGACAATACAACTCTGTGATCTGATCCTATCTGTTGTTCCCTCTCCTAGGTACAGCCTGACAGTGTGGATAACCCTGTCTGTTCCCTCTCCTAGGTACAGCCTGACAGTGTGGATAACCCCTGTCTACAGCCTGACAGTGTGATTGTCTGTTCCCTCCCAGGTACAGCCTGACAGTGTGGATAAGTTCCCCTGACAGCCTGACAGTGTGGATAACCCTGTCTGTTGTTCCCTCTCCCAGGTACAGCCTGACAGTGTGGATAACCCTGTCTGTTGTTCCCTCTCCCAGGTACAGCCTGACAGTGTGGATAACCCTGTCTGTTCCCTCTCCCAGGTACAGCCTGACAGTGTGGATAACCCTGTCTGTTCCCTCTCCCAGGTACAGCCTGACAGTGTGGATAACCCTGTCTGTTCCCTCTCCCAGGTACAGCCTGTGGATAACCCTGTCTGTTGTTCCCTCTCCCAGGTACAGCCTGACAGGTACAGCCTGTACAGCCAGTGTGGATAACCCTGTCTGTTGTTCCCTCTCCTAGGTACAGCCTGACAGTGTGGATAACCCTGTCTGTTGTTCCCTCTCCTAGGTACAGCCTGACAGTGTGGATAACCCTGTCTGTGGACC
The DNA here is from genome assembly GCF_023373465.1 of Oncorhynchus keta. Taxonomy (NCBI): domain Eukaryota; kingdom Metazoa; phylum Chordata; class Actinopteri; order Salmoniformes; family Salmonidae; genus Oncorhynchus; species Oncorhynchus keta. Next base: position 40,454,071 of record NC_068445.1, on the reverse strand, counting down.
CTGCTGGACCCTCTCCTAGGTACAGCCTGACAGTGTGGATAACCCTGTCTGTTCCCTCTCCTAGGTACAGCCTGACAGTGTGGATAACCCTGTCTGTTGTTCCCTCTCCCAGGTACAGCCTGACAGTGTGGATAACCCTGTCTGTTGTTCCCTCTCCCAGGTACAGCCTGACAGTGTGGATAACCCTGTCTGTTGTTCCCTCTCCCAGGTACAGCCTGACAGTGTGGATAACCCTGTCTGTTCCCTCTCCCAGGTACAGCCTGACAGTGTGGATAACCCTGTCTGTTCCCTCTCCTAGGTACAGCCTGACAGTGTGGATAACCCTGTCTGTTCCCTCTCCCAGGTACAGCCTGACAGTGTGGATAACCCTGTCTGTTCCCTCTCCTAGGTACAGCCTGACAGTGTGGATAACCCTGTCTGTTCCCTCTCCTAGGTACAGCCTGACAGTATGGACTGGCCACACTGATGTCTTCGTTGTAAAGGACCTACTGCCTTACAGGAGTGACATCGACAAGACCAGGATATATTACGACCTGCTGGACTCACAGAGGACACAGCTCAGAGGACTAACAGGCTACTGATCTTGTGTTATTAAAAAATAAAAATAAAAGAAATCTCTATTTGTGTCTCTGCATTTTTGGGGAAGGGCACGTAAGTAAGCATTTCACTGTTAGTCTACACCTGTTGTGTAGACCTAATGAAGCATGTGAGGAATATTTCATTTGATTCGAAAGCCCCGGGCCTTATAATCTCAAAGGTCAAAACTGATCCTAGATCAGCACTTCTGAATATGGGCCCAGAGCTCAGAAGACTCCTAGTCGTGAAAGGACAACAGTTGTACACCCTATTCCCTTATGCAATGCACTACTTTTGACCAGAGACATAGAGACCAGTACGTTTTCAATCAGATGTCAGGAATGGGGGTGCCAGGCCTGTGAAAGGAGTCAGATGTCAGGAATGGGGGTGCCAGGCCTGTGAAAGGAGTCAGATGTCAGGAATGGGGGTGCCAGGCCTGTGAAAGGAGTCAGATGTCAGGAATGGGGGTGCCAGGCCTGTGAAAGGAGTCAGATGTCAGGAATGGGGGTGCCAGGCCTGTGAAAGGAGTCAGATGTCAGGAATGGGGGTGCCAGGCCTGTGAAAGGAGTCAGATGTCAGGAATGGGGTGCCAGGCCTGTGAAAGGAGTCAGATGTCAGGAATGGGGGTGCCAGGCCTGTGAAAGGAGTCAGATGTCAGGAATGGGGGTGCCAGGCCTGTGAAAGGAGTCAGATGTCAGGAATGGGGGTGCCAGGCCTGTGAAAGGAGTCAGATGTCAGGAATGGGGGTGCCAGGCCTGTGAAAGGAGTCAGATGTCAGGAATGGGGGTGCCAGGCCTGTGAAAGGAGTCAGATGTCAGGAATGGGGGTGCCAGGCCTGTGAAAGGAGTCAGATGTCAGGAATGGGGGTGCCAGGCCTGTGAAAGGAGTCAGATGTCAGGAATGGGGGTGCCAGGCCTGTGAAAGGAGTCAGATGTCAGGAATGGGGGTGCCAGGCCTGTGAAAGGAGTCAGATGAAACCGATTCTCTAGCAGACTATATTTTACTGGAGTTACACAAGACCAATTAACAATAACCATTCAGAAGTCAAAGACAATAGTTACCGTTTCTGAAGTGAAATCAGGGCCACAGTTCAGGATCACAATGTAGCAGAATGTTTTCCAGTTTGAACAAAACATTTAACTTTAACATTTGTCCCAAAACTATTTTTTGATATCAAATGTGTTTTTCAAATAATAGATTATATTAATACGTTATATGTGAATTCATTATATTAATAGATTATATCAGCGTTTCTTAAAGTATGGGTCGCGGACCTGATAATGGTGGGTTGTGACGTAAATGTATATTCTTTCATGAATTACTGGAATTGATTTGGCCAGGTGCAACTGTTCTGTTCAGTGCTCTCTCTGTTCAGTGCTCTCTCTGTTCAGTGCTCTCTCTGTTCAGTGCTCTCTCTGTTCAGTGGTCTCGCTGTTCAGTGGTCTCGCTGTTCAGTGGTCTCGCTGTTCAGTGCTCTCTCTGCTTAGCAGCACTCTCTCTTCAGTGCTCTCTCTGTTCAGTGCTCTCTCTGTTCAGTGGTCTCTCTGTTCAGTGGTCTCGCTGTTCAGTGGTCTCGCTGTTCAGTGCTCTCTCTGCTTAGCAGCACTCTCTCTTCAGTGCTCTCTCTGTTCAGTGCTCTCTGTTCAGTGCTCTCTCTGCTTAGCAGCGCTCTCTGTTCAGTGATGACTTTTGTCTCTTTCATACAAACTTTGAGAAGTAACGAGGAGCTCCCACAATGCGTTTTGTGTGTGGAAATGCTTAGTAATGAGTCTCTCAAAATGAACCAATGAATAAAACGACACGTCCTGATTAAACATCCACAGCATGGTGGTAAACCCAGGGAGGTCTTTCAGAACAGGGCAGAATGCTTCAGGAAACAATGCTTTGAAAGTGGAAAAGTAAGTTAACAAGCAAGGCATTGTTGTCATTTTATAACAGGTGATGGATGATAAGCACAAATAAGGGAGTAATATCTCATAGTAGTTGATGTGAGTTTCTCTTTCAAACAATCCCCTGGCCTTGTTACGTTAATTACAATGTTAGCCAAAGCAAGCTAGCTAGCTACTGATAGTGCAACTCTAGTAACAGTACAGATGACAAATTCAGGCCAACTGTACATTTTACTGTAGAAATGATTATTGAAAACAAGACTAGGTTGGAACTGTTGCTGTTAAAATACAAGTAATTTAAATTCTGAACTGCAATCAACTGAAGCAAGATACTTTTTGAGGCAAACACTCACACAGTTCTGGGATGTTCATCTACAGCAGGAAGCGGTCTCCTGCCTGACTGAGAACCCACTCACACAGTTCTGGGTTGTTCATCTACAGCAGGAAGCAGTCTCCTGCCTGACTGAGAACCCACTCACACAGTTCTGGGTTGTTCACCTGGGAACCCACTCACACAGTTCTGGGTTGTTCATCTACAACAGGAAGTGGTCTCTGCCTGACTGAGAACCCACTCACACAGTTCTGGGTTGTTCATCTACAACAGGAAGCGGCCTCCTGCCTGACTGAGAACCCACTCACACAGTTCTGGGTTGTTCATCTACAACAGGAAGTGGTCTCCTGCCTGACTGAGAACCCACTCACACAGTTCTGGGTTGTTCATCTACAACAGGAAGCGGTCTCCTGCCTGACTGAGAACCCACTCACACAGTTCTGGGATGTTCATCTACAGCAGGAAGCGGCCTCCTGCCTGACTGAGAACCCACTCACACAGTTCTGGGATGTTCATCTACAGCAGGAAGCGGCCTCCTGCCTGACTGAGAAAGCAGATGTTCTGATCCAATTTGGCTCCACATACCTATGTGAGTCAGGGTTCTCTAGTACAGAAACCGTGTCAATGCTGAGCATGACCTCAGTGTTGCACTAAAGCAGAGCCCAGAATAGACATGCTTGTTGAAAACTTCAACCAGCCACACACCTCTCATTAGGACTGTGTGTTTTTTCTCATCTGTGTGACGTGATCAAATCAGTTTATTCCAATTCAGAATAAAACATGTATTGTATTTTAACAGCAAGAGTTCCAACCTAGACAGACATGTAAGAGTGTTTTTAATGGGGAAAAATAAGCATGAATATATATTTATGGGTATTTCATTGTGATTTGTTTTTGTCTATATTGTATTTTTTTTAGGCATAAGGCCAATGAAATGTACCAATATTTCCATACAGTTGCATATTTTCCTATGCTCTGGTCCCAGGAAAACAGAATTTGTCATTTTTGTCCCAGGCTGAAAAAGTTTTTTTTTAAACCTGCATTATATTATACATTATATATTAATGTATTATATTAATACATTATATATGAAGATATTATATGAATATATTATATGAATACATTATATGTGAATATATTATGACTACATTATGTATATTAATAGAGAATGATTTAGTCAGAGAATGATTTAGTCAAAATGATTTAGTCAGAATGATTTAGTTAGAATGATTTAGTCAGAGAATGATTTAGTCAGAATTATTTAGTCAGAGAATGATTTAGTTAGAGAATGATTTAGTCAGAGAATGATTTAGTCAGAATTATTAGTTAGAGAATGATTTAGTCAGAGAATGATTTAGTCAGAATGATTTAGTCAGAGAATGATTTAGTCAGAGAATGATTTAGTCAGAGAATGATTTAGTTAGATAATGATTTAGTTAGATAATGATTTAGTCAGAGAATGATTTAGTCAGAGAATGATTTAGTCAGAGAATGATTTGTCAGAGAATGATTTAGTTAGATAATGATTTAGTTAGAGAATGATTTAGTCAGAGAATGATTTAGTTAGAGAATGATTTAGTCAGAAAATGATTTAGTTAGAGAATGATTTAGTCAGAATGATTTAGTTGAGAATTATTTAGTTAGAGAATGATTTAGTCAGAGAATGATTTAGTCAGAATTATTTAGTTAGAGAATGATTTAGTCAGAGAATGATTTAGTCAGAGAATGATTTAGTTAGAGAATGATTTAGTTAGAGAATGATTTAGTCAGAGAATGATTTAGTCAGAGAATGATTTAGTTAGAGAATGATTGAGTTAGAGAATGGTTTAGTCAGAGAATGATTTAGTCAAAATGATTTAGTCAGAATGATTTAGTTAGAGAATGATTTAGTCAGAGAATGATTTAGTCAGAATTATTTAGTCAGAGAATGATTTAGTCAGAGAATGATTTAGTTAGATAATGATTTAGTTAGATAATGATTTAGTCAGAGAATGATTTAGTCAGAGAATGATTTAGTCAGAGAATGATTTAGTCAGAGAATGATTTAGTTAGATAATGATTTAGTTAGAGAATGATTTAGTCAGAGAATGATTTAGTTAGAGAATGATTTAGTCAGAGAATGATTTAGTCAGAAAATGATTTAGTTAGAGAATGATTTAGTCAGAATGATTTAGTTGAGAATTATTTAGTTAGAGAATGATTTAGTCAAAATGATTTAGTCAGAATGATTTAGTTAGAGAATGATTTAGTCAGAGAATGATTTAGTCAGAATTATTTAGTCAGAGAATGATTTAGTTAGAGAATGATTTAGTCAGAGAATGATTTAGCCAGAGAAGGATTTAGTCAGAGAATGATTTAGTTAGATAATGATTTAGAGAATGATTTAGTCAGAGAATGATTTAGTTAGAGAATGATTTAGTCAGAGAATGATTTAGTTAGATAATGATTTAGTTAGAGAATGATTTAGTCAGAGAATGATTTAGTCAGATAATTATTTAGTTAGAGAATGATTTAGTCAGAATGATTTAGTTGAGAATTATTTAGTTAGAGAATGATTTAGTCAGAATGATTTAGTCAAAATTATTTAGTCAGAATGATTTAGTCAGATAATGATTTAGTCAGAGAATGATTTAGTTAGATAATGATTTAGTTAGATAATGATTTAGTCAGAGAATGATTTAGTTAGAGAATGATTTAGTTAGAGAATGATTTAGTCAGAGAATGATTTAGTTAGATAATGATTTAGTTAGAGAATGATTTAGTCAGAGAATGATTTAGTCAGAGAATGATTTAGTTGAGAATTATTTAGTTAGAGAATGATTTAGTCAGAGAATTATTTAGTCAGAGAATGATTTAGTTAGAGAATGATTTATTTAGAGAATGATTTAGTCAGAGAATGATTTAGTCAGAATTATTTAGTCAGAGAATGATTTAGTTAGAGAATGATTTAGTCAGAAAATGATTTAGTCAGAGAATGATTTAGTTAGAGAATGATTTATTTAGAGAATGATTTAGTCAGAGAATGATTTAGTTGAGAATTATTTAGTTAGAGAATGATTTAGTCAGAGAATGATTTAGTCAGAGAATGATTTAGTCAGAGAATGATTTAGTCAGAGAATGATTTAGTTAGAGAATGATTTAGTCAGAAAATGATTTAGTCAGAGAATGATTTAGTTAGAGAATGATTTATTTAGAGAATGATTTAGTCAGAGAATGATTTAGTTAGAGAATGATTTAGTCAGAGAATGATTTAGTTAGAGAATGATTTAGTCAGAGAATGATTTAGTCAGAGAATGATTTAGTCAGAGAATGCCCCTCTTCCCGTTGAAGATCCTGTCTTCTGTTCTTGTCAGAGAGTTGATTGAATTCAAGGCTTCCAACAAAGTTCATTCCAATTCATTCCATGTGTTAAAAGTAGGGCTGGGATGTGGCAGGAACCTCACTATACGATATTATCATGACACTTAGGTGCCGATACGATATGCATTGTGATTCTATATGTATTATGATTCGACACTAGGATGTTATTGCGATTTTTATGTCCCAAACATTGCTCACTATACTCTGAGTGTACCAAACATAAAGAACACCTTCCTAATATTGAGTTGCACCCCCCTTTGCCCTCAGAACATCCTCAATTCATCAGGTCATGGACTCTACAAGGTGTCAAGTGTTCCACATGGATGCTGGCCCATGTTGACTCCATTGCTTCCCACAGTTGTGTCAAGATGGCTGGATGTCCTTCGTGTACTGGACCATTCTTGATACACACGGGAAACTGTTGAGCATGAAAACCCCAGCAGCGTTGCAGTTCTTAACACACTCAAACCGGTGCCCCTGGCACCTACTACCATACCCCGTTCAAATACACTTCAATCTTTTGTCTTGTCCATTCACCCTCTGAATGGCACACGTATACAATCCATGTCTCAGTTGCCTCAAGGCTTAAAAATCCTTCTTTAACCCGTCACCTCCCCTTCATCTACACTGATTGAAGTGGATTTAACTAGTGACACCAATAAGGGATCATAGCTTTCATCCCGGTCAGTCTGTCATGGACAGAGCCGTTCTTAATGTTTTGTATACTCGGTATATGTCTGCTGCAGAGGAAGCTGGTGGGAGGAGCTATAGACGAACGGGTTCATTGTTATGACTAGAATGGATTTAATGGAACGGTATCAACCACAAACATATGTAAACCATTTATTTAATTGCAGCCATTACAATGAGCCTGTTCACCTTTTAGCTCCTCCCACCACCCTCCACGACTCTGCTGCAGAGAGACCAGAGAGACCAGAGAGACCAGAGCGACCAGAGACCAGAGAGACCAGAGAGCCATGGGGAAATTCTTTATGAGACGTCATGGAAATAAAAGGGATGACAACATGTTGTTTTAAACACTATTTAATAAGACGATGGAGAACAAAGCTACGGGATGAAAAATAGAGTTTTGGCGTTGGCACACCCGACTGGCACAAGCTAACGCTACCAGGTAAAGAGAATCGATATAATATCGTCCCAAAATAATATTGCGATTGTAACTATAGATTTATGCCATTTCTGCATCTCAGGCTTCAAACAGAGAGCTATCGATTAATTAATCAAAGAAGAGCTCAGCCCTGTTTCCTGGCGTGTTCTCAATGGTTCTGATGCGCCAATCGTTATTCCCTCATGAGCTTGATGGAATGACAGGTCTGGTTGGCAAAATAAGTGTAATTAAGCACATTGAAAAAGCTGGGATGAGCAATAAGTCTTCTGGTAGTTATTTGTTAACGATATCATGGTCACCCAGCAGCATGATGTCATGGTCACACAGCAGCATGATGTCATGGTCACACAGCAGCAACAATGTCATGGTCACCCAGCAGCACGACATCATGGTCACACAGCAGCACAATGTCATGGTCACACAGCAGCATGACATCATGGTCACACAGCAGCACAACGTCATGGTCACACAGCAGCACGACGTCATGGTCACACAGCAGCACGACATCATGGTCACACAGCAGCACGACGTCATGGTCACCCAGCAGCACGACATCATGGTCACACAGCAGCACGACATCATGGTCACACAGCAGCACGACGCCATGGTCACACAGCAGCACGACATCATGGTCACACAGCAGCACGACGCCATGGTCACACAGCAGCACGACATCATGGTCACACAGCAGCACGAAGTCATGGTCACACAGCAGCAACAATGCCATGGTCACACAGCAGCAACAATGCCATGGTCACACAGCAGCAACAATGCTTGACATAGGAAGCGATCACAGTCAGCCAAGCACACAGTAGCCAGACACAAAGAAAATGCAACCTTTTTTTGGTCCCAGGACTGTTTGTGCTGTTTTGCCAAGGAGTAACAGGGACAAGGCGACACAAACAGATCTGGGATCAGTCTAGCATCGTTCGTCTTATTGGCCGAAAGAGCTCCTGGAGGTTGAACAGCTGTTTAATCTGCTCTGTCTGCATGGATTATCTCCTGGAGGTTGAACAGCTGTTTAATCTGCTCTGTCTGCATGGAGTGTCTCCTCAGCAGTGTCTGCTTTGACTTCATATCTCTGGGGGTGGCAGGAGCACAGGGGACAAGAGGCTTTGATCCCAGCCCTGCAACACCCCCGTTCAGATTCAGTGCCTTGGTGCTTCCACTCAGGCTGGGGCAGGTTGAGGTGGGGCTGACCCCGATGTCGGGTATGGGTGCGTGGGGGTTGAGAGGGGGCAGGTACCCCGGACGGGTGTGGGAGATGTGATCCAGGAGCAGGGCCCCCGAGCCTCTCCTCTCCAGGTTTGCAGGACCTCTTCTCTGGGCAGCACTCTCCAGGGACTCCCGGGAGCCCGACAGTGTGGAGGATCTACTACTGACCAGTTTACGCTTCTCAGTTCCCCCTACAACACCCCTGGAGGAGTCTCCATTCTCTGGGTGGCTGCTGTGGCTGCCAAACTGGGGAAGCTGGGAGTCAGAGCTGTAATGGTCTATGCCAATGTTGCGGCGGCGAACCACATTCCTCAGGCTGGACACAGCCAGGTTGGGAAGGCAACCGTCTGGAGAGGTTTTGTTTACGGGGAGGACAGGCTCATGGGTGCCACAGGGGTAGCCTCCATAGCTTCCTCCGTCCCCCCGGTGCAGGAGGTTTGGGTGGGAATAAGCTGCAGCACTGTCGTAAGACATCTTCCTACTAAGGCCTCCTCTTCCTCCTACCCCGCCACCTCCGTCACTCTCAACCACCTGAAAGAGAAAAACATATACAAATTAATTATTATACAGGCACATGAGAAGTTATTAATTTGATTATTATCATGACCTGCTCCAGCAGCCCCGTGGCATCCTTGGGGTCGATACTTTGGTGGCGGGCGACGATCGGATGTGCCCCGGGCCCCACCCTTCCGGACCCAGAGAGGACCAGGCTGTTGACCCGGAAGGAGAGCTCTTCCTCTGGGGTGATGTCCAGCAGCTCCTCGGTCAGGCTGGAGGAAGAAGAAGAAAACACACGTACATATTAGTTTGGAGAGGCTGGACCAATGGGAAGCTACTCGTGTAGTTCCCTGTGAGCAGTTTAGGGGCTAAAGCTCCTTGCTCAAGGGCAGGAGATAGTATCTAGGACACTGATGCCACCAACCCTCCTGTTGCCGATCTACTCCTGACCAGATTTTCTTCCCTGACAGACATAGGATTCAAACTGGTAACCCTCCAGTTGCCGATCTACTCCTGACCAGATTTTCTTCCCTGACAGACATAGGATTCAAACTGGTAACCCTCCAGTTGCCGACCCACTCTGGACCAGATTTTCTTTCCTGACAGATATAGGATTCAAACAGGTAACCTCCAGTTGCTGGCGCACTTCTCTAACCTAGTCTAGGCGTCCTACCTGGAGGCCTTGTTCTGCTGCAGCCAGGGCTCAGAGTGGAGCCGCTGGGGATGGAACAGCTTCACCACCCCAGGACCGGGGCCTCGAAACAGGTTAGGGTCCCTGGTCGGGGAGCCCGGCTGAGAAGAACCAGAACCAGCAGAACCAGAGATGTTTGTTCCACCACCCTGGTGGTGGTGCTCCCTGAGGCCCAGGAGGGGGCTCCCTGGCTGGGGTGAGGCAGTGGCTGAGGTGCCCTGTGGAGGGGTGCGGAGCTGGATCTCTGAGGGGGACATGAGGCAGGCTGCGGAGCCAGGGGTGAAATGCAGGCGCTCCTCCAGGTCGGGAGGCGGGGGTACGTTCAGGTACTGCTTGGTCATCTGGCGTCCTGACGGCAGCTTGTCCGTGGTGATGATGATGACCTGTAATAAAGGCCATCAGATGTTTTAAAAAAAATCCAAAGCCACTTCTAGTAGAGGGTGCAAATCGGTGGCCCCAGCAAAGGGTTGCGAAACTTTCCCAAAATTCCCAGAAGTTCTGGTTGGAAGATTCCAGGAATCAGAAGGAGATCAGCAGGAAACCTCAAACCAGGATTTCTGGGGAAGTTACCAGAATTTTGCAACCCTTCCAAGCGAAATCAAACCCAAATCCTTACCTCCTTGCCCTTGGCCTTGCAGGCATCCAGTAGGACTCTCAGGGCCTCGTTGTCCCCTGCGTTGACGGCATAGACCAGTGCAGAGAAGCCAGAGTGGTCGTCCAGGCTGGGGTCAGCTCCACTCCCCAGCAGTAGAGAGAGGACCTCTGCCCCCGCCTGTTCCAAACAGGCATGCATCAAGGCCGTCTTACCGGTCTTGTCCTGGATATTTGGGTCAGCTCCGCTCTCCAGCAGATACCTGTTGATGTAATGTTGATCAATACCTTGCGGAAACACCTGAAGAGGAGGTACAGGGTCTTATGGACACTACGGCAGGCCATTGGTGGCCAAGATTATTCATTAAGGGACCTTTTTGGTGCAGGATTTTGCTCCAGCCATCGCACCTGATTTAACTAATTATCCAATCATAGTCTTCAATACAAACTGTGTTAAGTCAGGTGTGTAACTATTTTGGCTGTTTAACTGTATGTAGTAAAAGTCTGCACTGGCCCATTTGGACAATCCTGCTCTGCTGAGCGGTGTTCCTACTTCGTTAACGTACCGAACCATCTTGTGTTTGGGCACGCTTTGTGCGTCCGTGTGGCGCGTCCTGCACGCCACCATCAGGGGCGTCTCGCCGCGCTCGTTGCTCTCGTTGATGTAAGCACCTCCCTCCAGCAGCAGGCGTGTCAGACGCAGTCGGCTCAGGAACACTGCCTTGAGCAGAGAATTCCCGTCCGTACGCACCAACATCGCGTCTTCCATGACAGCAGGGTTAAAGGTGAAAGGTCACGCTAATGCAGGTACCTGTACTGTTTCTTATAAGGTCATCTGTAATTTATGTATATACGATTTGTTCAAGGCCCTGTGGGAATACAAATACAAATGGACAGGTCACTAAATAATCCAGACAAGAGTATTTGAGCACAAGATAACCCAGGTCTAAACCTGACGCTGATTTGAAAGAGAGACAGAAGGCCCCAGAGGAGCAGAGTTGCCCAACCTTAGTGCCTTTTGATGTATTGACACTGCCTTGGACAACACAGGATGTATTGATACTGCCTTGGACAACACAGGATGTATTGACACTGCCTTGGACAACACAGGATGTATTGACACTGCCTTGGACAACACAGGATGTATTGACACTGCCTTGGACAACACAGGATGTATTGATACTGCCTTGGACAACACAGGATGTATTGATACTGCCTTGGACAACACAGGATGTATTGACACTGCCTTGGACAACACAGGATGTATTGCCACTGCCTTGGACAACACAGGATGTATTGGCACTGCCTTGGACAACACAGGATGTATTGATACTGCCTTGGACAACACAGGATGTATTGACACTGCCTTGGACAACACAGGATGTATTGAGACTGCCTTGGACAACACAGGATGTATTGAGACTGCCTAGGACAACACAGGATGTATTGATACTGCCTTGGACAACACAGGATGTATTGATACTGCCTTGGACAACACAGGATGTATTGAGACTGCCTTGGACAACACAGGATGTATTGACACTGCCTTGGACAACACAGGATGTATTGACACTGCCTTGGACAACACAGGATGTATTGACACTGCCTTGGACAACACAGGATGTATTGATACTGCCTTGGACAACACAGGATGTATTGAGACTGCCTTGGACAACACAGGATGTATTGACACTGCCTTGGACAACACAGGATGTATTGATACTGCCTTGGACAACACAGGATGTATTGAGACTGCCTTGGACAACACAGGATGTATTGAGACTGCCTTGGACAACACAGGATGTATTGAGACTGCCTTGGACAACACAGGATGTATTGACACTGCCTTGGACAACACAGGATGTATTGATACTGCCTTGGACAACACAGAATGTATTGACACTGCCTTGGACAACACAGGATGTATTGATACTGCCTTGGACCACTCATGATGTATTGACACTGCCTAGGACAACACAGGATGTATTGATACTGCCTTGGACAACACAGGATGTATTGATACTGCCTTGGACAACACAGGATGTATTGAGACTGCCTTGGACAACACAGGATGTATTGAGACTGCCTTGGACAACACAGGATGTATTGAGACTGCCTTGGACAACACAGGATGTATTGATACTGCCTTGGACAACACATGATGTATTGACACTGCCTTGGACAACACAGGATGTATTGATACTGCCTTGGACAACACAGGATGTATTGATACTGCCTTGGACAACACAGGATGTATTGACACTGCCTAGAACAACACAGCATGTATTGACACTGCCTTGGACCACTCATGATGTCCTGCTCACCTACAGTCTCTCCTCTTTATTGTCAAAACCTCTGATGGCTGTGTTTCTAGACACTATTAACCATGAGGTTCTCATCACAAAACTGTTCAAGTTCAATGTTTCCCCCTAAGCCATCAGATGGATGAAGTCATACCTTGAAGGAAAAACCCAGTGTGTCAGAGTGATCAATGAGCCGTCTCCTACTCTCAGCTATGATGTGGGCGTGCCCCAAGGGTCAGTATTGGGGCCCTTCCTGTTCAGCCTGTACATTAATGATCTGCCTTCTGTCTGTACTGGGTCTGAAGTTCAAATGTATGCAGATGATACAGTGATATATGTGCAAAGAGCAAACAACAATCTGCACAAGAACTCACTACTGTAATGGTCCAGGTTACAAAGTGGCTCAGTGACTCGTGTTTGCATCTCAATGTGAAGAAAAAAACTGTCTGCATGTTCTTCACAAAGAGGGCAACTGATGCTACTGACTGAGACAGATGTCTGTGTGTCCGGGGAGAAGCTCCAGGTGGTATCTGATGCTACTGACTGAGACAGATGTCTGTGTGTCCGGGGAGAAGCTCCAGGTGGTATCTGATGCTACTGACTGAGACAGATGTCTGTGTGTCCGGGGAGAAGCTCCAGGTGGTATCTGATGCTACTGACTGAGACAGATGTCTGTGTGTCCGGGGAGAAGCTCCAGGTGGTATCTGATGCTACTGACTGAGACAGATGTCTGTGTGTCCGGGGAGAAGCTCCAGGTGGTATCTGATGCTACTGACTGAGACAGATGTCTGTGTGTCCGGGGAGAAGCTCCAGGTGGTATCTGATGCTACTGACTGAGACAGATGTCTGTGTGTCCGGGGAGAAGCTCCAGGTGGTATCTGATGCTACTGACTGAGACAGATGTCTGTGTGTCCGGGGAGAAGCTCCAGGTGGTATCTGATGCTACTGACTGAGACAGATGTCTGTGTGTCCGGGGAGAAGCTCCAGGTGGTATCTGATGCTACTGACTGAGACAGATGTCTGTGTGTCCGGGGAGAAGCTCCAGGTGGTATCTGATGCTACTGACTGAGACAGATGTCTGTGTGTCCGGGGAGAAGCTCCAGGTGGTATCTGATGCTACTGACTGAGACAGATGTCTGTGTGTTCGGGGAGAAGCTCCAGGTGGTATTTGATTTGAAGTACCATGGCATTATACTTGATTCCAACAATTTAAAAAAAAGGTGATAAAGATAACTCAAATGACCAAATTCAACCTGGCTAATTTCCGATTCATATAGAATTGTTTGACTACATACTATATGCTCCTAGAGTGACTATATGTTCTTAGAGTGACTATATGTTCTTAGAGTGACTATATGTTCTTAGAGTGACTATATGTTCCTAGAGTGACTATATGTTCTTAGAGTGACTATATGTTCCTAGAGTGACTATATGTTCTTAGAGTGACTATATGTTCCTAGAGTGACTATATGTTCCTAGAGTGACTATATGTTCTTAGAGTGACTATATGCTCCTAGAGTGACTATATGTTCTTAGAGTGACTATATGTTCTTAGAGTGACTATATGTTCCTAGAGTGACTATATGTTCTTAGAGTGACTATATGTTCCTAGAGTGACTATATGTTCCTAGAGTGACTATATGTTCTTAGAGTGACTATATGTTCCTAGAGTGACTATATGTTCCTAGAGTGACTATATGTTCCTAGAGTGACTATATGTTCCTAGAGTGACTATATGTTCCTAGAGTGACTATATGTTCCTAGAGTGACTATATGAAATACAGTTTTATATCTTTATGTTTGAAGCCTGAAATGTGGCAAAAGGTCGCAAAGTTCAAGAGGGCCGAATACTTTCGCAAGGCACTGTATATGCTCCTAGAGTGACTATATGACGTTATGCAACACTGAAGCTCCTAGAGTGACTATATATTCCTAGAGTGACTATATGTTCCTAGAGTGACTATATGCTCCTAGAGTGACTATATGACGTTATGCAACACTGAAGCTCCTAGAGTGACTATATGCTCCTAGAGTGACTACAGTGCCTTGCGAAAGTATTCGGCCCCCTTGAACTTTGTGACCTTTTGCCACATTTCAGGCTTCAAACATAAAGATATAAAACTGTATTTTTTTGTGAAGAATCAACAACAAGTGGGACACAATCATGAAGTGGAACGACATTTATTGGATATTTCAAACTTTTTTAACATCAAAAACTGAAAAATTTGGCGTGAAAAATTAGTCAGACCCCTTAAGTTAATACTTTGTAGAGTGACTATATGCTCCTAGAGTGACTATATGCTTCTAGAGTGACTATATGTTCCTAGAGTGACTATATGTTCCTAGAGTGACTATATGCTCCTAGAGTGACTATATGACGTTATGCAACACTAATGTTCTTAGAGTGACTATATGTTCCTAGAGTGACTATATGCTCCTAGAGTGACTATATGCTCCTAGAGTGACTATATGTTCCTAGAGTGACTATATGTTCCTAGAGTGACTATATGTTCCTAGAGTGACTATATGTTCCTAGAGTGACTATATGTTCCTAGAGTGACTATATGTTCCTAGAGTGACTATATGCTCCTAGAGTGACTACAGTGCCTTGCGAAAGTATTCGGCCCCCTTGAACTTTGTGACCTTTTGCCACATTTCAGGCTTCAAACATAAAGATATAAAACTGTATTTTTTTGTGAAGAATCAACAACAAGTGGGACACAATCATGAAGTGGAACTACATTTATTGGATATTTCAAACTTTTTTAACATATCAAAAACTGAAAAATTTGGCGTGAAAAATTAGTCAGACCCCTTAAGTTAATACTTTGTAGAGTGACTATATGCTCCTAGAGTGACTATATGCTCCTAGAGTGACTATATGTTCCTAGAGTGACTATATGTTCCTAGAGTGACTATATGTTCCTAGAGTGACTATATGTTCCTAGAGTGACTATATGCTCCTAGAGCAGGGGTGTCAAACTCATTTCGCATCGTGGGCCACATACGGCCTAGGGAGATGTCAAGTGGGCCGGACCATTAAAATTATACCATACTCTGCTATAAATAACCAAAATATCATGTCTTTCCTTTGTTTTGGTGTAAAGAAGCACAAGAACATTAGGAAAATATTGAAATTTAATGAACTATCCTTTTACAAAACATTTCATGAAACACCTCATATTTCCTTACAAATATTTATTTATATAATTCCAACACCGGTTTTCCTTTTTCTCCATGAACTGTCCGATTTCCTCTCGTAGATCAAAGAAATGCCTCAGCACAGCGCCTCGGCTTAACCATCTCACTTCAGTGTGGTATGGCAGGCTGTGGGTAATGTTGCTGTCGCTAGTTTGTCAAACTGACGATGGTTCAGACCTCTGGACCGGATGAAATTTACAGTGCGAACAACCACCTCCATGACGTGGTCCATTTTCAGCGACTTGCAACACAATGCCTCCTGGTGCAAAATACAGTGAAATGTCCAGAAACGATCTCCTCCATTAAGGGCTTGTACTTTGTCTTTGAACTTTGTCGCGACACCTGCTTTCTTTCCGACCATGGATGGCGCGCCGTCTGTAGCCAGGCTGACAGCGCGGGACCAGTCCACTCCAACTCTGTCCAATGCAGCAACGACAGAGCCGAAAATGTCCTCGGCTGTTGTGGTGTCCATCATTGGCACCAACTCAAGAAACTCTTCAGTAACAGTCAATGTCTCATCAACTCCTCGAATAAATATGGCCAGTTGGGCCACGTCTGTGATGTCAGTGCTCTCGTCAATTGCCACGGAAAATGCAATAAATGACTTGACTCTCTGTTTCAATTGACTGTCTAAATCTGCCGATAGTTCCGAAATCCTCTCTGCTATAGTATTCCTCGTCAGGCTAATATTGGCAAAAGCTTGTCGCTTCTCGGGACATACAAGTTCAGCCGCCTTCATCATGCATCGTTTAACAAAGTCACCGTCGGAATACGGCTTCGATGCTAATGCTATTTCGCTAGCAATTAGGTAGCTGGCTTTTACCGCTGCTTCACTGACTTCTCGGCTCTGGATGAAAGTTGACTGCTGTTTCCTCAGACCCGCCAGCAATTCGTTAATCTTATCTCTTCTCAGTTGTCCTTGCAAGCCGTCATATTTTTCGCTGTGATGAGTCTCGTAGTGGCGTCGAATATTATATTCCTTCAATACCGAAACTTGTTGCAAACACACCAAGCACAAAGGTTTTCCGTGCATCTCTGTAAATAAATAGGACGTGGTCCATTTTTCTTTGAAAATTCTACACTCCTTATCTACTTTTCTCCGTTTGGATAACGACATTTTGGCTAATGAGGGTGTAGCGGAGAGGTAGAGACCAAGGTATTAACAACGTCGTAACAAGCAGCAGATGGCGCATTGATACCGTCTGCTGTTTTCAGTCTGTCTCAGTGATGCGGCTTGTCTTCTACTCTGATGGAAAGAGTGCGCCCCTTAGCGGATAATCCATGAATTGCAGCGAATTAAAAATATTAATTCCATGTCTTTTATGCATTTTTTCCACTTTCAAATTATCCTGCGGGCCTGATCGAACCTCCTTGGGGGCCGGTTCCGGCCCGCGGGCCGTATGTTTGACACCCCTGATATAGTCACTCTAGGAACATATAGTCACTCTAGGAACATATAGTCACTCTAGGAGCATATAGTCACTCTAGGAACATATAGTCACTCTAGGAACATATAGTCACTCTAGGAACATATAGTCACTCTAGGAACATATAGTCACTCTAGGAACATATAGTCACTCTAGGAGCATATAGTCACTCTAGGAACATATAGTCACTCTAGGAACATATAGTCACTCTAGGAACATATAGTCACTCTAGGAACATATAGTCACTCTAGGAACATATAGTCACTCTAGGAACATATAGTCACTCTAGGAACATATAGTCACTCTAGGAGCATATAGTCACTCTAGGAGCATATAGTCACTCTAGGAACATATAGTCACTCTAAGAACATTAGTGTTG
The DNA here is from genome assembly GCF_023373465.1 of Oncorhynchus keta. NCBI lineage: Eukaryota > Metazoa > Chordata > Actinopteri > Salmoniformes > Salmonidae > Oncorhynchus > Oncorhynchus keta. The sequence continues at coordinate 40,436,481 of NC_068445.1, read as the reverse complement.
CATACCGTCATATAGTCACTCTAGGAGCATATAGTCACTCTAGGAACATATAGTCACTCTAGGAACATATAGTCACTCTAGGAGCATATAGTCACTCTAGGAACATATAGTCACTCTAGGAACATATAGTCACTCTAGGAGCATATAGTCACTCTAGGAACATATAGTCACTCTAGGAGCATATAGTCACTCTAGGAACATATAGTCACTCTAGGAACATATAGTCACTCTAGGAACATATAGTCACTCTAGGAGCATATAGTCACTCTAGGAACATATAGTCACTCTAGGAACATATAGTCACTCTAGGAACATATAGTCACTCTAGGAACATATAGTCACTCTAGGAACATATAGTCACTCTAGGAACATATAGTCACTCTAGGAACATATAGTCACTCTAGGAGCATATAGTCACTCTAGGAGCATATAGTCACTCTAGGAACATATAGTCACTCTAAGAACATTAGTGTTGCATACCGTCATATAGTCACTCTAGGAACATATAGTCACTCTAGGAACATATAGTCACTCTAGGAACATATAGTCACTCTAGGAGCATATAGTCACTCTAGGAGCATATAGTCACTCTAGGAACATATAGTCACTCTAAGAACATTAGTGTTGCATACCGTCATATAGTCACTCTAGGAGCATATAGTCACTCTAGGAACATATAGTCACTCTAGGAACATATAGTCACTCTAGGAGCTTCAGTGTTGCATAACGTCATATAGTCACTCTAGGACAGGGGTGTCAAACATACGGCCCGCGGGCCGGAACCGGCCCCCAAGGAGGTTCGATCAGGCCTGCAGGATAATTTGAAAGTGGAAAAAATGCATAAAAGACATGGAATTAATATTTTTAATTCGCTGCAATTCATGGATTATCCGCTAAGGGGCGCACTCTTTCCATCAGAGTAGAAGACAAGCCGCATCACTGAGACAGACTGAAAACAGCAGACGGTATCAATGCGCCATCTGCTGCTTGTTACGACGTTGTTAATACCTTGGTCTCTACCTCTCCGCTACACCCTCATTAGCCAAAATGTCGTTATCCAAACGGAGAAAAGTAGATAAGGAGTGTAGAATTTTCAAAGAAAAATGGACCACGTCCTATTTATTTACAGAGATGCACGGAAAACCTTTGTGCTTGGTGTGTTTGCAACAAGTTTCGGTATTGAAGGAATATAATATTCGACGCCACTACGAGACTCATCACAGCGAAAAATATGACGGCTTGCAAGGACAACTGAGAAGAGATAAGATTAACGAATTGCTGGCGGGTCTGAGGAAACAGCAGTCAACTTTCATCCAGAGCCGAGAAGTCAGTGAAGCAGCGGTAAAAAGCCAGCTACCTAATTGCTAGCGAAATAGCATTAGCATCGAAGCCGTATTCCGACGGTGACTTTGTTAAACGATGCATGATGAAGGCGGCTGAACTTGTATGTCCCGAGAAGCGACAAGCTTTTGCCAATATTAGCCTGACGAGGAATACTATAGCAGAGAGGATTTCGGAACTATCGGCAGATTTAGACAGTCAATTGAAACAGAGAGTCAAGTCATTTATTGCATTTTCCGTGGCAATTGACGAGCACTGACATCACAGACGTGGCCCAACTGGCCATATTTATTCGAGGAGTTGATGAGACATTGACTGTTACTGAAGAGTTTCTTGAGTTGGTGCCAATGATGGACACCACAACAGCCGAGGACATTTTCGGCTCTGTCGTTGCTGCATTGGACAGAGTTGGAGTGGACTGGTCCGCGCTGTCAGCCTGGCTACAGACGGCGCGCCATCCATGGTCGGAAAGAAAGCAGGTGTCGCGACAAAGTTCAAAGACAAAGTACAAGCCCTTAATGGAGGAGATCGTTTCTGGACATTTCACTGTATTTTGCACCAGGAGGCATTGTGTTGCAAGTCGCTGAAAATGGACCACGTCATGGAGGTGGTTGTTCGCACTGTAAATTTCATCCGGTCCAGAGGTCTGAACCATCGTCAGTTTGACAAACTAGCGACAGCAACATTACCCACAGCCTGCCATACCACACTGAAGTGAGATGGTTAAGCCGAGGCGCTGTGCTGAGGCATTTCTTTGATCTACGAGAGGAAATCGGACAGTTCATGGAGAAAAAGGAAAACCGGTGTTGGAATTATATAAATAAATATTTGTAAGGAAATATGAGGTGTTTCATGAAATGTTTTGTAAAAGGATAGTTCATTAAATTTCAATATTTTCCTAATGTTCTTGTGCTTCTTTACACCAAAACAAAGGAAAGACATGATATTTTGGTTATTTATAGCAGAGTATGGTATAATTTTAATGGTCCGGCCCACTTGACATCTCCCTAGGCCGTATGTGGCCCACGATGCGAAATGAGTTTGACACCCCTGGACTATATGCTCCTAGAGTGACTATATGTTCCTAGAGTGACTATATGTTCCTAGAGTGACTATATGCTCCTAGAGTGACTATATGCTCCTAGAGTGACTATATGCTCCTAGAGTGACTATATGCTCCTAGAGTGACTATATGTTCCTAGAGTGACTATATGTTCCTAGAGTGACTATATGCTCCTAGAGTGACTATATGTTCCTAGAGTGACTATATGCTCCTAGAGTGACTATATGTTCCTAGAGTGACTATATGTTCCTAGAGTGACTATATGCTCCTAGAGTGACTATATGTTCCTAGAGTGACTATATGTTCCTAGAGTGACTATATGCTCCTAGAGTGACTATATGCTCCTAGAGTGACTATATGTTCCTAGAGTGACTATATGTTCCTAGAGTGACTATATGTTCCTAGAGTGACTATATGTTCCTAGAGTGACTATATGTTCCTAGAGTGACTATATGTTCCTAGAGTGACTATATGCTCCTAGAGTGACTATATGACGTTATGCAACACTGAAGCTCCTAGAGTGACTATATGTTCCTAGAGTGACTATATGTTCCTAGAGTGACTATATGCTCCTAGAGTGACTATATGACGGTATGCAACACTAATGTTCTTAGAGTGACTATATGTTCCTAGAGTGACTATATGCTCCTAGAGTGACTATATGCTCCTAGAGTGACTATATGTTCCTAGAGTGACTATATGTTCCTAGAGTGACTATATGTTCCTAGAGTGACTATATGACGGTATGCAACACTAATGTTCTTAGAGTGACTATATGTTCCTAGAGTGACTATATGCTCCTAGAGTGACTATATGCTCCTAGAGTGACTATATGTTCCTAGAGTGACTATATGTTCCTAGAGTGACTATATGTTCCTAGAGTGACTATATGTTCCTAGAGTGACTATATGTTCCTAGAGTGACTATATGTTCCTAGAGTGACTATATGCTCCTAGAGTGACTATATGTTCCTAGAGTGACTATATGTTCCTAGAGTGACTATATGTTCCTAGAGTGACTATATGTTCCTAGAGTGACTATATGTTCCTAGAGTGACTATATGCTCCTAGAGTGACTATATGTTCCTAGAGTGACTATATGTTCCTAGAGTGACTATATGCTCCTAGAGTGACTATATGTTCCTAGAGTGACTATATGTTCCTAGAGTGACTATATGCTCCTAGAGTGACTATATGACGGTATGCAACACTAATGTTCTTAGAGTGACTATATGTTCCTAGAGTGACTATATGCTCCTAGAGTGACTATATGCTTCTAGAGTGACTATATGTTCCTAGAGTGACTATATGTTCCTAGAGTGACTATATGTTCCTAGAGTGACTATATGTTCCTAGAGTGACTATATGTTCCTAGAGTGACTATATGCTCCTAGAGTGACTATATGCTCCTAGAGTGACTATATGTTCCTAGAGTGACTATATGTTCCTAGAGTGACTATATGTTCCTAGAGTGACTATATGTTCCTAGAGTGACTATATGTTCCTAGAGTGACTATATGTTCCTAGAGTGACTATATGCTCCTAGAGTGACTATATGTTCCTAGAGTGACTATATGTTCCTAGAGTGACTATATGTTCCTAGAGTGACTATATGCTCCTAGAGTGACTATATGTTCCTAGAGTGACTATATGCTCCTAGAGTGACTATATGTTCCTAGAGTGACTATATGTTCCTAGAGTGACTATATGCTCCTAGAGTGACTATATGTTCCTAGAGTGACTATATGTTCCTAGAGTGACTATATGCTCCTAGAGTGACTATATGCTCCTAGAGTGACTATATGCTCCTAGAGTGACTATATGCTCCTAGAGTGACTATATGCTCCTAGAGTGACTATATGTTCCTAGAGTGACTATATGCTCCTAGAGTGACTATATGTTCCTAGAGTGACTATATGCTCCTAGAGTGACTATATGTTCCTAGAGTGACTATATGTTCCTAGAGTGACTATATGCTCCTAGAGTGACTATATGTTCCTAGAGTGACTATATGTTCCTAGAGTGACTATATGCTCCTAGAGTGACTATATGTTCCTAGAGTTACTATATGCTCCTAGAGTGACTATATGTTCCTAGAGTGACTATATGTTCCTAGAATGACTATATGTTCCTAGAGTGACTATATGTTCCTAGAGTGAGTATATGTTCCTAGAGTGACTATATGTTCCTAGAGTGACTATATGCTCCTAGAGTGACTATATGTTCCTAGAGTGACTATATGCTCCTAGAGTGACTATATGTTCCTAGAATGACTATATGTTCCTAGAGTGACTATATGCTCCTAGAGTGACTATATGACGTCATGCAACACTGAAGCTCCTAGAATGACTATATGTTCCTAGAGTGACTATATGCTCCTAGAGTGACTATATGTTCCTAGAGTGACTATATGTTCCTAGAGTGACTATATGTTCCTAGAGTGACTATATGTTCCTAGAGTGACTATATGTTCCTAGAGTGACTATATGTTCCTAGAGTGACTATATGCTCCTAGAGTGACTATATGTTCCTAGAGTGACTATATGTTCCTAGAGTGACTATATGTTCCTAGAGTGACTATATGTTCCTAGAGTGACTATATGTTCCTAGAGTGACTATATGCTCCTAGAGTGACTATATGTTCCTAGAGTGACTATATGCTCCTAGAGTGACTATATGTTCCTAGAGTGACTATATGTTCCTAGAGTGACTATATGCTCCTAGAGTGACTATATGCTCCTAGAGTGACTATATGTTCCTAGAGTGACTATATGTTCCTAGAGTGACTATATGCTCCTAGAGTGACTATATGCTCCTAGAGTGACTATATGTTCCTAGAGTGACTATATGCTCCTAGAGTGACTATATGTTCCTAGAGTGACTATATGCTCCTAGAGTGACTATATGACGTCATGCAACACTGAAGCTCCTAGAATGACTATATGTTCCTAGAGTGACTATATGCTCCTAGAGTGACTATATGTTCCTAGAGTGACTATATGTTCCTAGAGTGACTATATGCTCCTAGAGTGACTATATGTTCCTAGAGTAACTATATGTTCCTAGAGTGACTATATGTTCCTAGAGTGACTATATGATGTTATGCAACACTGAAGCTCCTAGAGTGACTATATGCTTCTAGAGTGACTATATGTTCCTAGAGTGACTATATGTTCCTAGAGTGACTATATGCTCCTAGAGTGACTATATGTTCCTAGAGTGACTATATGTTCCTAGAGTGACTATATGCTCCTAGAGTGACTATATGTTCCTAGAGTGACTATATGTTCCTAGAGTGACTATATGTTCCTAGAGTGACTATATGTTCCTAGAGTGACTATATGTTCCTAGAGTGACTATATGTTCCTAGAGTGACTATATGCTCCTAGAGTGACTATATGTTCCTAGAGTGACTATATGTTCCTAGAGTGACTATATGTTCCTAGAGTGACTATATGTTCCTAGAGTGACTATATGTTCCTAGAGTGACTATATGTTCCTAGAGTGACTATATGCTCCTAGAGTGACTATATGTTCCTAGAGTGACTATATGTTCCTAGAGTGACTATATGCTCCTAGAGTGACTATATGTTCCTAGAGTGACTATATGCTCCTAGAGTGACTATATGTTCCTAGAGTGACTATATGTTCCTAGAGTGACTATATGCTCCTAGAGTGACTATATGCTCCTAGAGTGACTATATGTTCCTAGAGTGACTATATGCTCCTAGAGTGACTATATGTTCCTAGAGTGACTATATGTTCCTAGAGTGACTATATGTTCCTAGAGTGACTATATGCTCCTAGAGTGACTATATGTTCCTAGAGTGACTATATGCTCCTAGAGTGACTATATGTTCCTAGAGTGACTATATGTTCCTAGAGTGACTATATGCTCCTAGAGTGACTATATGTTCCTAGAGTAACTATATGTTCCTAGAGTGACTATATGTTCCTAGAGTGACTATATGATGTTATGCAACACTGAAGCTCCTAGAGTGACTATATGCTTCTAGAGTGACTATATGTTCCTAGAGTGACTATATGTTCCTAGAGTGACTATATGTTCCTAGAGTGACTATATGTTCCTAGAGTGACTATATGTTCCTAGAGTGACTATATGCTCCTAGAGTGACTATATGCTCCTAGAGTGACTATATGTAGCTCAGTTGGTAGAGCATGGCGCTTGTAACGCCAGGGTAGTGGGTTCGATTCCCGGGACCACCCATACGTAGAATGTATGCACACATGACTGTAAGTCGCTTTGGATAAAAGCGTCTGCTAAATGGCATATATTATTATTATTATTATTATATGCTCCTAGAGTGACTATATGCTCCTAGAGTGACTATATGTTCCTAGAGTGACTATATGCTCCTAGAGTGACTATATGTTCCTAGAGTGACTATATGTTCCTAGAGTGACTATATGTTCCTAGAGTGACTATATGCTCCTAGAGTGACTATATGTTCCTAGAGTGACTATATGCTCCTAGAGTGACTATATGTTCCTAGAGTGACTATATGTTCCTAGAGTGACTATATGCTCCTAGAGTGACTATATGCTCCTAGAGTGACTATATGTTCCTAGAGTGACTATATGTTCCTAGAGTGACTATATGCTCCTAGAGTGACTATATGTTCCTAGAGTGACTATATGCTCCTAGAGTGACTATATGTTCCTAGAGTGACTATATGTTCCTAGAGTGACTATATGACGTTATGCAACACTGAAGCTCCTAGAATGACTATATGTTCCTAGAGTGACTATATGCTCCTAGAGTGACTATATGTTCCTAGAATGACTATATGTTCCTAGAGTGACTATATGCTCCTAGAGTGACTATATGTTCCTAGAATGACTATATGTTCCTAGAGTGACTATATGCTCCTAGAGTGACTATATGTTCCTAGAGTGACTATATGTTCCTAGAGTGACTATATGCTCCTAGAGTGACTATATGTTCCTAGAGTGACTATATGATGTTATGCAACACTGAAGCTCCTAGAGTGACTATATGCTTCTAGAGTGACTATATGTTCCTAGAGTGACTATATGTTCCTAGAGTGACTATATGCTCCTAGAGTGACTATATGTTCCTAGAATGACTATATGTTCCTAGAGTGAGTATATGTTCCTAGAGTGACTATATGTTCCTAGAGTGACTATATGTTCCTAGAGTGACTATATGTTCCTAGAGTGAGTATATGTTCCTAGAGTGACTATATGATGTTATGCAACACTGAAGCTCCTAGAATGACTATATGTTCCTAGAGTGACTATATGTTCCTAGAGTGACTATATGTTCCTAGAATGACTATATGTTCCTAGAGTGAGTATATGTTCCTAGAGTGACTATATGATGTTATGCAACACTGAAGCTCCTAGAGTGACTATATGCTTCTAGAGTGACTATATGTTCCTAGAGTGACTATATGTTCCTAGAGTGACTATATGTTCCTAGAATGACTATATGTTCCTAGAGTGACTATATGTTCCTAGAGTGACTATATGTTCCTAGAATGACTATATGTTCCTAGAGTGACTATATGCTCCTAGAGTGACTATATGTTCCTAGAATGACTATATGTTCCTAGAGTAACTATATGTTCCTAGAATGACTATATGTTCCTAGAGTGACTATATGTTCCTAGAGTGACTATATGCTCCTAGAGTGACTATATGTTCCTAGAATGACTATATGATCCTAGAGTGACTATATGCTCCTAGAGTGACTATATGACGTCATGCAACACTGAAGCTCCTAGAATGACTATATGTTCCTAGAGTGACTATATGTTCCTAGAGTGACTATATGTTCCTAGAATGACTATATGATCCTAGAGTGACTATATGCTCCTAGAGTGACTATATGTTCCTAGAGTGACTATATGTTCCTAGAGTGACTATATGCTCCTAGAGTGACTATATGTTCCTAGAATGACTATATGTTCCTAGAGTGACTATATGCTCCTAGAGTGACTATATGTTCCTAGAATGACTATATGTTCCTAGAGTGACTATATGCTCCTAGAGTGACTATATGTTCCTAGAGTGACTATATGTTCCTAGAGTGACTATATGCTCCTAGAGTGACTATATGTTCCTAGAGTGACTATATGCTCCTAGAGTGACTATATGACGTTATGCAACACTGAAACTCCTAGTGTAACTACAGTTGAAGTTGGAAGTTTACTTACACTTAGGTCAGAGTCATTATAACTCATTTTTCAACCACTCCACAAATGTCTTGTTAATTAACAAACTATAGTTTTGGCAAGTCGGTTCGGACATCTACTTTGAGCATGACAGATTATTTCACTTATAATTCACTGTATCACAATTCCAGTGGGTCAGAAGTTTACATACACTTCGTTGACTGTGCCTTTAAACAGCTTGGAAAATTCCAGACAATTATGTCATGGCTTTGGAAGCTTCTGATAGGCTAATTGACATCATTTGAGTCAATTGGAGTTGTACCTGTGGATGTATTTCAAGGCCTACCTTCAAACCCAGTGCCTTTGCTTGACATCATGGGAAAATCTAAAGAAATCAGCCAAGACCTCAGAAAAAAAACTGTAGACCTCCACAAGTCTGGTTCATCCTCGGGAGCAATTTCCAAATGCCTGAAGGTACCACGTTCATCTGTACCACCAATAGTATGCAAGTATAAACACCGTGGGACCACGCAGCCATCATACTGCTCAGGAAGGAGATGCGTTCTGTCTCCTAAAGATGAACGTACTTTGGTGCGAAAAGTGCAAATCAATCCCAGAACAACAGCAAAGGACCTTGAGAAGATGCTGGAGGAAACGGTTACAAAAGTATCTATATCCAAAGTAAAAACGAGTCCTATATTGACATAACCTGAAATGCCACTCAGCAAGGAAGAAGCCACTGCTCCAAAATCCGCCATAAAAAAGCCAGACTACGGTTTGCAACTGCACATGGGGACAAAGATCATACTTTTTGGAGAAATGTCCTCTGGTCTGATGAAACAAAAATAGAACTGTTTGGCCATAATGACCATTGATATGTTTGGAAGAAAAAGGGGGAGGCTTGCAAGCCGAAGAACACCATCCCATCCGTGAAGCACGGGGGTGGCAGCATCATGTTGTGGGGGTGCTTTGCTGCAGGAGGGACTGGTGTACTTCACAAAATAGATGGCATCATGAGGCAGGACAATTATGTGGATATATTGAAGCAACATCTCAAGACATCAGTCAGGAAGTTAAAGTTTTGTCGCAATGGGTCTTCCAAATGGACATTGATCCCAAGTATACTCCAAAGTTGTGGCAAAATGGCTTAAGGACAACAAAGTCAAGGCATTGGAGTGGCCATCACAAAGCCCTGACCTCAATCCTATAGAACATTTGTGGACAGAACTGAAAAAGCGTGTGCGAGCAAGGAGGCCTACAAACCTGACTCAGTTACACCAGCTCTGTCAGGAGAAATGGGCCATAATTCACCCAATTTATTGTGGGAAGCTTGTGGAAGTCTACCCAAAACATTTGACCCAAGTTAAACAATTTAAAGGCAATGCTACCAAATACTAATTGAGTGTATGTAAACTTCTGACCCACTGGGAATGTGATGAAAGAAATTAAAGCTTAAATAAATCATTCTCTCTACTATTATTCTGACATTTCACATTCTTAAAATAAATTGGTGATCCTAACTGACCTTACACAGGGAATTTTTACTAGGATTACATGTCAGGAATTGTGAAAAACTGAGTTTAAATGTATTTGTCTAAGGTGTATGTAAACCTACGACAAACAACTGAAAATGACGGTATGCAACACAAACTCATTGTCTGCTTGGCCTTGTGTTTCTGTTGCTACCATAGCAACTGACTTTTAGAGCGCGAGAGAGAGAATACGTGTGTGTTTGTGTGTGTATTCATCATCGCAGTGTGTGTGTGTTTGATCATTTCAACAGGTAAGATGTACGTGGATGGATGGATAAAAAAATATGCTCCATTCAGCTGCCTTTTGTATTGAAGTAGAGGGGTTAGTGTCTGCCAACTACCGTAACCGAGTGACTGAGGAAACATGGGAACCAACAGGTCACGAAGTCTGTGACACGAAGCCAACATGTCAGCTCTGAGGACCAAGGATACTATTGTTGTAGGACTTAAAGGGCTATCAAATCAAATCAAATTGTATTTGTCACATGCGCCGAATACAACAGAATACAACCTAACAGTAAAATGCTTATTTATAAGCCCTTAAACCAACAATGCTTTAAGAAGTTTTAAGAAAAAAAAAAAATTATAATAATGAAAGAGCAGCATTAAAATAACAATAGCGAGACTATATACAGGGGGGTACCAGTACAGAGTCAATGTGTGGGGGCGCTGGGTAGTCGATGTAATTGAGGTAATATGTACATGTAGGTAGAGTTATTCAAGTGACTATGCATAGATAACAACAGAGTAGCAGCAGTGTAAAAGAGGGGTCTGGGTAGCCCTTTGATTAGCTGTTCAGGAGTCTTATGGCTTAGGGGGTAGAAGCTGTTAAGAAGCCTCTTGGACCTAGACTCCGGTACCGCTTGCTGTGCGGTAGCAGAGAGAACAGTCTTTGACTAGGGTGGCTGGAGTCTTTGACAATTTTTAGGGCCTTCCTCTGACACTGACTGGTATCGATGTCCTGGATTGCAGGAAGCTTGGCCCCAGTGATGTACTGGGCTGTACGCACTACCCTCTGAGATGCCTAGCAGTCGGAGGCCGAGCAGTTGCCATACCAGGCAGTGATGCAACCAGTGATGCAACCAGTCAGGATGCTCTCTATGGTGAAGCTGTAGAACCTTTTTGAGAATCTGAGGCCCCATGACAAATCTTTTCAGTCTCCTGAGGGGGTATAGGCGTTGTCGTGCCCTCTTCCTGACTGTCTTGGTGTGTTTGGACCATTCTAGTTTGTTGGTGATGTGGACACCAAGGAACTTGAAGCTCTCAACCTGCTCCACTACAGCCCCGTCCATGAGAACGGGGGCGTGCTCGGTCCTCCTTTTCCTGTAGTCCACAATCATCTCCTTTGTCTTGATCACATTGAGGGAGAAGTTGTTGTCCTGGCACCACATGGCCAGATCTCTGACCTCCTCCCTCCTTCCTTCCTTTCATTTCATGCAATGTCAGGTGATTTGAGAAACCAATTTAGGCCAATAATTATTCTGTATCATAAACTGGGTAGTTAGGGTCCTAGGTGCTGACTGATTGGCTGAAACAGCATTCCAGCCGTCTGTACAGTATATCTGACATTATACCCCAGGTATGACACAATGCAATGTGTAAATATTATTGTGCTGAAAACATCTCTGTTGTATCACAACTGTTTTGCCAGATGCGTTCTACATCTGTTGTACAACTTGTGTGTGTATTTGGCCAGAGTGTGGCTGCATGTGTTTGCAGACAGCAGGAAGTGTGAGCTCTACAGTCAGGATCCATACCAAATGGCACCCTATTCCCATAGTGCACTACTTTAGACCAGAGCCCTATCTAGGGAATATGGTGCCATAGGCCTGTGGTCTAAAGTAGTGCACTATATAGGTAATATGGTGCCATAGGCCTCTGGTCTAAAGTAGTGCACTATGTAGGGAATATGGTGCCATAGGCCTCTGGTCTAAAGTAGTGCACTACACTGAGCATACAAAACATTAGGAACATCTGCTCTTTGCATGACATAGATTGACCAGGTGAATCCAGCTGAAAGCTACGATCCCTTATGGGCGAATGAGGGTGAATGAGCAAAACAAAATATTTAAGTGCCTTTGAACGGGGTATGGTAGTAGGTGCCAGGTGCACTGTTTTCAGTGTGTCAAGAACTACAATGCTGCAGGGTTTTTCATGAGCAAGTTTCCTGTGTGTATCAAGAATGGTCCACAACACAAAGGACATCCAGCCAACTTGACCACAACTGTGGGAAGCATTGGAGTCAACATGGACCAGCATTACTGTGGAACGCTTTCGACACCTTGTAGAGTCCATGTCCTGACGAATTGAGGCTGTCCTGAGGGCAAAGGGGGTTGCAAGTCAATAGTAGGAAGGTGTTCCTAATGTTTTGTACACTCAGTCTATATAGGGAATAGGGTGCGGACGCACCCTGAGAGGCAAGCAGGGCTGGTGACGAGGGCTCTCTCTGTAGGGTGGCATTTAAACCTCTTTAAGCGCTTTGCTTTGAGAGCCGGTCCTGGCCTTCAAACTGCCTGAGTACAGAGAGAATGCATGATGACAGCCAACTCAGTGGCAGCCAGGAGAATACAGGAACCATTTCAAACCGTTTGGGCTGGAGAGTGAGTGGGGAACACATCTCGCCGGCAACAAAAGAAAAGAGAAGAAGAATAGTCATTATGTCATTAATGTCAGAAAGACTGTGACGAGCCTGTGAGGTTTTGTTGTTCCGTTTGACAGAGAAACAGAGCCTTCGACGACATGGACGACATTTTCATTTTGGAAATTGAGTCGAATGATCTGACCTAAATCATCCATTAGGGATGAGAATTTATAAGAAAAGTTAACAAATCTTGTAGAGAAAATGTTATAAAATCAGATGTGTCATGTTATATTTTGAAAAATATTCTCTATCAAAATGACATCAAGTTTCTGCAATGTCCTTTAAAGTACATTGTAATGAATTTCCTTGAAAATGTAGATAAGCTTTTTCCCCCCAATGTTTTCTGTTGATATCAGGATATATTATATATATTTAGAATCAGTCAAGGAGATGGAAAGTCTGAGTATATCTATGTTTTGTTTTGTGTTGTGTTGTGTGTGTCTGAGCATGTCTGTGCTGTGTGTGTCTGAGTATATCTATGTTTTGTGTGTGTTGTGTGTCTGAGCATGTCTGTGCTGTGTGTGTCTATGTTGTGTGTGTGTGTCTGAGCATGTCTGTGCTGTGTGTTATGTGTATCTGAGATTTTTATTTAATTTTTTAATTCACCTTTATTTAACCAGGTAGGCTAGTTGAGAACAAGTTCTCATTTGCAACTGCGACCTGGTCAAGATAAAGCATAGCAGTGTGAACAGACAACACAGAGTTACACATGGAGTAAACAATTAACAAGTCAATAACACAGTAGAAAAAAAGAGAGTCTATATACATTGTGTGCAAAAGGCATGAGGAGGTAGACGAATAATTACAATTTTGCAGATTAACACTGGAGTGATAAATGATCAGATGGTCATGTACAGGTAGAGATATTGGTGTGCAAAAGAGCAGAAAAGTAAATGAATATAAACAGTATGGGGATAAGGTAGGTAAAGTTGGGTGGGCTATTTACCGATAGACTATGTACAGCTGCAGCGATCGGTTAGCTGCTCAGATAGCAGATGTTTGAATTTGGTGAGGGAGCGATTTTTGCAATTCGTTCCAGTCACAGGCAGCAGAGAACTGGAACGAAAGGCAGCCAAATGAGGTGTTGGCTTTAGGGATGATCAGTGAGATACACCAGCTGGAGCGCGTGCTACGGGTGGGTGTTGCCATCGTGACCAGTGAACTGAGATAAGGCAGAGCTTTATCTAGCATGGACTTGTAGATGACCTGGAGCCAGTGGGTCTGACGACGAATATGTAGCGAGGGCCAGCCGACTAGAGCATACAGGTCGCAGTGGTGGGTGGTATAAGGTGCTTTAGTAACAAAACGGATGGCACTGTGATAAACTGCATCCAGTTTGCTGAGTAGAGTATTGGAAGCTATTTTGTAGATGACATCGCCAAAGTCGAGGATCGGTAGGATAGTCAGTTTTACTAGGGTAAGTTTGGCAGCGTGAGTGAAGGAGGCTTTGTTGCGGAATAGAAAGATGTTTTATATGAGTCTGGAAGGAGAGTTTACAGTCTAGCCAGACACCTAGGTACTTATAGATGTCCACATATTCTAGGTCGGAACCATCCAGGGTGGTGATGCTAGTCGGGCATGCGGGTGCAGGCAGCGAACGGTTGAAAAGCATGCATTTGGTTTTACTAGCGTTTAAGAGCAGTTGGAGGCCACGGAAGGAGTGTTGTATGGCATTGAAGCTCGTTTGGAGGTTAGATAGCAGTGTCCAAGTACGGGCCGGAAGTATACAGAATGGTGTCGTCTGCGTAGAGGTGGATCAGGGAATCGCCCGCAGCAAGAGCAACATCATTGATATATACAGAGAAAAGAGTCGGCCCGAGAATTGAACCCTGTGGCACCCCCATAGAGACTGCCAGAGGACCGGACAGCATGCCCTCCGATTTGACACACTGAACTCTGTCTGAAAAGTAGTTGGTGAACCAGGCAAGGCAGTCATCAGAAAAACCGAGGCTACTGAGTCTGCCAATAAGAATATGGTGATTGACAGAGTTGAAAGCCTTGGCAAGGTCGATGAAGACGGCTGCACAGTACTGTCTTTTATCGATGACGGTTATGATATCGTTTTGTACCTTGAGCGTGGCTGAGGTGCACCTGTGACCGGCTCGGAAACCAGATTGCACAGTGGAGGAGGTACGGTGGGATTCGAGATGGTCAGTGACCTGTTTGTTGACTTGGCTTTCGAAGACCTTAGATAGGCAGGGCAGGATGGATATAGGTCTGTAACAGTTTGGGTCCAGGGTGTCTCCCCCTTTGAAGAGGGGGATGACTGCGGCAGCTTTCCAATCCTTGCGAGGTCAAATCCACCATTTATCATACCCGGCTGGATGTGATATTTAGAAGTGATATTTCAACGTGCAGTTTTCAGAGTGTAAGGCAGGCTGACCTCATTCTACTCAACCCCCCTCACAGACACACACACGCGTTTCTGCGTCATTACAGCAGGGCAACGGTGTCACAGTCAGACAAATGTGGCTGGTTCTTACTGTGTGTTTATAGACAATACAAATATTACATTTTTTTAAAAGCACTCTGCATGAGTCAACTGAACCCTGGGAGGGGGGGGGGGGTGGTCTCCTTTCTAGATGGAGCAGGGTTGAGATAATGTTGTAGGTTACCATACTCTGAGTAAGATTACTTTTGTAAAGGCTTTTTAATTAGGTGATTAACCATCAATTGAACATTTAGAGATACGTTATACATCATTGAAATATTTGAATTAACTGTCATAGTTTGTTGGTTAAAGTTACTGTGCTGCTGTGTGTTACTGTGTTACTGTGTGTGTGTGTCTCAGTTAGATGAACAAATAGGGAACATTGGTTCTTTAATATGCCTCAATACATCTACTATTAAATCATTTGAAGTAAATGTTTTTTCTACCCCACAATTCAATTCCCCCTCGTTCAAAAGACTGATAGCAAGTGGGGATGTGTGTGTGTGTGTGTGTGTGTGTTTGCTTACCTGTGTGTGTGTGTTTGCTTACCTGTGTGTGTGTGTGTGTTTTTGCAGGGTATTTTTTCTTTTGCACATAGGAACGTGGTTATTGTAAACAATATTTTCCATAATAATAATAATAATATATTTTCCATAACAACCAGGGACTCGAGTAGAAGGCAAACTGACCGTGGTTAGGAGCTGAAGTACCATGTCTACAATTGACTTACTGTATATATCAGTAATGGTGACTACAGTAATACTTAGAGAAGTGCCAATATCTTGCACTCAGATGTCCCAGGAATGGATGTACACCCTTCAGCGTAAGGAACTATTAGTGCACAAAAAACCAGACATGTACAGAATTGAAAGGCAATAAACCTCGCATAGTCTAGTCTAAGTGGCACTGTAGTGAAAACTGCAAACCGTTATCTTTCACTCGTTGACACAGATAGTACTATTTCACATTAATATTTTCTGTCAAAATGAACATTTCTCCCACCTCCTCCTCATCCATCTATGTATGTCTTGTCCAGTTAGAAGTATTTTACTACATTTCTTTGTTTGTTCAGTATTAAAGTGTTGAGGTCAATTCAGGAAGTACACTGACATTTCCCGAAATCTAATTCTCTTCAATGCTTTTCAATTTGGAAAATGTCAAATTCGAATTTTGGTTTACTTTACGGTTAGAATTTAAATGGAATTGGCCATAACCCTCTTCGGTATAATTCTGTTTGTTTTGAATACTCACATGTATTCACAGCCTCAGCACATGTATTCACAGCCTCAGCACATGTATTCACAGCCTCATCACATGTATTCACAGCCTCATCACATGTATTCACAGCCTCATCACATGTATTCACAGCCTCATCACATGTATTCACAGCATCACATGTATTCACAGCATATACATGTATTCACAGCATATACATGTATTCACACAGCATCACATGTATTCACAGCATATACATGTATTCACACAGCATCACATGTATTCACACAGCATCACATGTATTCACAGCCTCATCACATGTATTCACAGCATATACATGTATTCACACAGCATCAAATGTATTCACACAGCATCACATGTATTCACACAGCATCACATGTATTCACACAGCATCACATGTATTCACAGCATTACCATAAGTTGTTTCAATGAAGGGACTCACCATTAGTTGTATGGCCCTGTTTCCATAAAATGACATTTGATTCTCTTGCTATACCCCTCAAATCACCTGGGATTCTCTTGCTATACCCCTCAAATCACCTGGGATTCTCTTGCCTGTTGTTATACATCCTACTTGAACAGTTGACAATGCACCAAAAGATGCCCACCGAGGAACAAAACTACCGAGGAACAAAGAGACAAGGAGAGTGATAGATAGAAGTGTGATCTATGAGTGAGAGATCCTTTGAGTGAGAGAAAGGAGGAGGAATAGAGTGGAGAGGGAGAGGCGGAGAGCAGGTGTGACCATTCTGATGGCTAGCTGGGGAAGAGAAAGATAACCCTGCCACTTTAAAGAGAGAGACAGAGAGAGGGAGGGAGGGGGGGAGGAGAGACAGAGGAGAGAGACAGAGAGAGGGAGGAGAGAGACAGAGAGAGCGAGAGAGGAGAGAGAGACAGAGAGAGAGGGAGGGAGGAGAGAGAGAGACAGAGAGAGGAGAGAGACAAAGAGAGGAAGGGATGAGAGAGACAAAGAGAGGAAGGGATGAGAGAGACAGAGAGGGAGGAAGGAGAGAGAGACAGAGAGGGAGGAAGGAGAGAGAGACAGAGAGAAGAGAGAGAGCAACAGAGGGAGAGAGAGAGAGACAGACACATAGAGAGAGAGAGAGAGAGAGAGACAGACACAGAGAGAGAGAGAGACAGACACAGAGAGAGAGAGAGACAGACACAGAGAGAGAGAGAGACAGACACAGAGAGAGAGAGAGAGAGAGAGAGAGAGAGAGAGAGAGAGAGAGAGGGAGGAGAAAAAGAGATAGAGGGAGGAGAGACAGAAAGAGCAACAGAGGGAGGAGACAGAGCAACAGAGGGAGGAGACAGAGCAACAGAGGGAGGAGAGACAGACACAGAGAGAGGGAGGAGAGAATGAGTGTGACGGATTGAGAGAATACAGCAAGGAGATTGGAGAGGAGAATGTTGATAGTAGGAGCATTAATAGTGAGGAGACTGAAGAGGAGAATGTTGACAGTAGGAGGAGCATTAATAGTGAGGAGACTGAAGAGGAGAATGTTGACAGCAGGAGGAGCATTAATAGTGAGGAGACTGAAGAGGAGAATGTTGACAGCAGGAGCATTAATAGTGAGGAGACCGAAGAGGAGAATGTTGACAGCAGGAGGAGCATTAATAGTGAGGAGACTGAAGAGGAGAATGTTGACAGCAGGAGGAGCATTAATAGTGAGGAGACTGAAGAGGAGAATGTTGACAGTAGGAGGAGCATTAATAGTGAGGAGACTGAAGAGGAGAATGTTGACAGCAGGAGGAGCATTAATAGTGAGGAGACTGAAGAGGAGAATGTTGACAGCAGGAGGAACATTAATAGTGAGGAGACTGAAGAGGAGAATGTTGACAGCAGGAGGAGCATTAATAGTGAGGAGACTGAAGAGGAGAATGTTGACAGCAGGAGGAGCATTAATAGTGAGGAGACTGAAGAGGAGAATGTTGACAGCAGGAGGAGCATTAATAGTGAGGAGACTGAAGAGGAGAATGTTGACAGCAGGAGGAACATTAATAGTGAGGAGACTGAAGAGGAGGAGCAGGAGTGTTAATAGTGAGACTGAAGAGGAGGAGCAGGAGTGTTAATAGTGAGGAGACTGAAGAGGAGGAGCAGAAGTGCTAATAGTGAGGAGACTGAAGAGGAGGAGCAGGAGTGTTAATAGTGAGGAGACTGAAGAGGAGGAGCAGAAGTGCTAATAGTGAGGAGACTGAAGAGGAGGAGCAGGAGTGTTAATAGTGAGGAGACTGAAGAGGAGGAGCAGGAGTGTTAATAGTGAGGAGACTGAAGAGGAGGAGCAGGAGTGTTAATAGTGAGGAGACTGAAGAGGAGGAGCAGAAGTGCTAATAGTGAGGAGACTGAAGAGGAGGAGCAGGAGTGTTAATAGTGAGGAGACTGAAGAGGAGGAGCAGGAGTGTTAATAGTGAGGAGACTGAAGAGGAGGAGCAGGAGTGTTAATAGTGAGGAGACTGAAGAGGAGGAGCAGGAGTGTTAATAGTGAGGAGACTGAAGAGGAGGAGCAGGAGTGTTAATAGTGAGGAGACTGAAGAGGAGGAGCAGGAGTGTTAATAGTGAGGAGACTGAAGAGGAGGAGCAGGAGTGTTAATAGTGAGGAGACTGAAGAGGAGGAGCAGGAGTGTTAATAGTGAGGAGACTGAAGAGGAGGAGCAGGAGTGTTAATAGTGAGGAGACTGAAGAGGAGGAGCAGGAGTGTTAATAGTGAGGAGACTGAAGAGGAGGAGCAGGAGTGTTAATAGTGAGGAGACTGAAGAGGAGGAGCAGGAGTGTTAATAGTGAGGACTGCTGGTCTCTCAGTGAAGAACACAGGACAGCCAATGAGGACCTCACTGATGGTACAAAACATGGGTCTGAGGTTTAGGTTGTGCACAGGTCAACACTCCCTGTCTCACTGTCTTTTGTTGTAGTGAAAACTCACACTGTGTATATGTGTGTACAGAGAGAGACGGAGAGACAGTGTGTATGTGTGTATTAGAGAGAGAGACGGAGAGACAGTGTGTATGTGTGTATTAGAGAGAGACGGAGGACAGAGTGTGTATGTGTGTATTAGAGAGAGAGACGGTGTGTGTATGTGTGTATTAGAGAGAGAGACGGAGTGTGTATGTGTGTATTAGAGAGAGAGACGGAGTGAGAGTGTGTATGTGTGTATTAGAGAGAGTGACAGAGTGTGTATGTGTGTATTAGAGAGAGAGACGGAGTGAGAGTGTGTATGTGTGTATTAGAGAGAGAGACGGTGTGTGTATGTGTGTATTGGTCCTTCTGTAGCTCAGTTGGTAGAGCATGGCGCTTGTAACGCCAGGGTAGTGGGTTCGATCCCCGGGACCACCTATACGTAGAATGTATGCACACATGACTGTAAGTCGCTTTGGATAAAAGCGTCTGCTAAATGGCATATATTATTAGAGAGAGAGACGAAGTGACAGAGTGTGTATGTGTGTATTAGAGAGAGAGACAGTGTGTGTATGTGTGTATTAGAGAGAGAGACAGTGTGTGTATGTGTGTAGAGAGACAGTGTGTGTAGAGAGAGAGACAGTGTGTGTATGTGTGTATTAGAGAGAGAGACATGTGTGTATGTGTGTATTAGAGAGAGGACAGTGTGTATGTGTGTATTAGAGAGAGAGACAGTGTGTATATTGTGTATTAGAGAGAGAGACACAGTGTGTATGTGTGTATTAGAGAGACAGATGTGTGAGACGGAGTGTGTATGTGTGTATTAGAGAGAGAGACAGTGTGTATGTGTGTATTAGAGAGAGGGACAGAGTGTATGTGTGTATTAGAGAGAGAGACAGTGTGTATGTGTGTATTAGAGAGAGAGACAGTGTGTATGTGTGTATTAGAGAGAGAGACAGAGTGTATGTGTGTATTAGAGAGAGAGACAGTGTGTATGTGTGTATTAGAGAGACAGAGTGTGTATTAGAGAGAGAGACGGAGTGTGTATGTGTGTATTAGAGAGAGACAGAGTGTGTATGTGTGTATTAGAGAGAGAGACAGTGTGTATGTGTGTATTAGAGAGAGAGACAGAGTGTGTATGTGTGTATTAGAGAGAGACAGAGTGTGTATGTGTGTATTAGAGAGAGAGACAGAGAGTGTATGTGTGTATTAGAGAGAGAGACAGAGTGTGTATGTGTGTATTAGAGAGAGAGACAGAGTGTGTATGTCCCCCTGGCATTATGTCATAACTGTTGAATACTCCAGGTGTTAACTGTCCAAGTCTCCATCGATCTGTGTGACGACTCGACAGTCAGACAGCGTCAGGTCCTGGTCACTCAAGGCTGAGGTAATAAAGACGGCCTTTTGAGCAACTCAACATCCTGTTAGCATTGTGCTCAGCCTGTGAAGACAGAAATATGACTGTTTATAGCACGTCCTTCACGGACCAGGACTAACTACTCACCAAGAGTCATACAGAAGTAGTTTACTCAGGGTCAAAGAAAGAGGCGGACCTAGGTCAGATTCGTCTCAAGTGTGTGTGTTAAAATATCACATTTATCAAAAAAGGCTAGCACACAAAAAGGGATTCAGTTGTAAATTCATCTCATTATTTACAGATTTCGATCCGCCTTCAAGTCAGCTTTTGTCTCCTCCAGAAACAGGTGCTCATCACTCACCGTGTGTTTGTGTGATCATACCAGTGAGTGTCTCTCATCAGAAATGCTAATGTCGGTTCTCTTCCAAATTTTCCAGACTCTCTCGTGTGCATGGCAGTGCACCGCAGGCTGAGGGGCACATGGCTCTGATCTCTGTATAATGACTCTCCTTTAAGTGCCAATCAAGGTGTGTGTTCTGTGTGTGTGTGTGTGTGTGTTCTGTGTATGAATTCTGTGTGGAGTGTGTGTTCTGTGTATGAATTCTGTGTTCTGTGTATGAATTCTGTGTGGAGTATGTTTGTGTCCTGTGTCCTAGTGTGTGTTCTGTGTCCTAGTGTGTGTTCTGTGTATGAATTCTGTGTGGAGTATGTTTGTGTCCTGTGTCCTAGTGTGTGTTCTGTGTCCTAGTGTGTGTTCTGTGTCCTAGTGTGTGTTCTGTGTCCTAGTGTGTGTTCTGTGTCCTAGTGTGTGTTCTGTGTCCTAGTGTGTGTTCTGTGTCCTAGTGTGTGTTCTGTGTCCTAGTGTGTGTTCTGTGTCCTAGTGTGTGTTCTGTGTCCTAGTGTGTGTTCTGTGTCCTAGTGTGTGTTCTGTGTCCTAGTGTGTGTTCTGTGTCCTAGTGTGTGTTCTGTGTCCTAGTGTGTGTTCTGTGTCCTAGTGTGTGTTCTGTGTCCTAGTGTGTGTTCTGTGTCCTAGTGTGTGTTCTGGAGCGTTACAGCCACGGCAGTGGGGCCTAATTGAGCAGGGTTAACATGATTAAAGCCACAGTGTGTGTGTGTGTGTGTGTGTGATGGAAAGGTGTACTCCTCTGCTGTGATGGGCCACTCCAGACACCTGGTGAGTTAATTAGCTTTCCAGTGAAAACCTTCTGCATATTCATGTCATGTCTCATTTGGAGTGAGCAGTCATGTCTCAAGCTCTGCATCCCAAACAGCTCTCTATTCCCTACGTAGTGCACACTTCCTTTGACCAGGGCCCATTGACGCAGTCAAGAGTGGAACAATCTACCTTAGAAACCACTGTTTTTTACGTGTTTGTGCGAGAAATCTGTATCAAATGTTTTAATATTTGTAAAGTCTATTTCTGTGAGAAAAAATATCCAAGGACATAAAAATATAACCAAAACAGAAAGGAATAGGAGAAAGAGAAAACACAAAACAACCAGGTTTCCTTTCGATGAAAATATCACAATTGTAATGGAATTAAACACATTTTATTAATTACATTTGAGTGACAACAGTGAGCAGCGAGAAAATATTTACATGACAACACAGGATGTTTTCCTGGGTGTGTTTATAGCTTATTGGTCGATGCTTTCGTAGACTTCAAATCTGTACTGTACCCCAGCCTCCTCCTGTAGGTCCTGTGGGACTCCTGGGAACCTGAGGAGAGACCGAGAGAGACAACCACTCAAATCTATCCTCAATGCTCCACTCAAATCTATCCTCAATGCTCCACTCAAATCTATCCTCAATGCTCCACTCAACCACACAACAACAAGGACCATGAATTTGGCTCTTCACTGAAACCAGGCTGGCCAAGTTCAATTCTTTAGGGCCATCGTAAACTTGGTCAATATGGTACTTTACACCATAACGACACTATCTTGTGGGTTTGTCTCCGTTAAATTTGTCTTAGATAACATTCACGAGAAGAGAGTTGACCCCACGAAGACAAAAACATTTATCATTGAGTTTAGATATGGTTTAATCTGACCCCCATGGTTTAATCTGACCCCCATGGTTTAATCTGACCTCCCCATGGTTGAATCTGACCCCCATGGTTGAATCTGATCTCCCCATGGTCTAATCTGACCCCCATGGTTTAATCTGATCTCCCCATGGTTTAATCTGACCCCCATTGTTTAATCTGACCCCCATTGTTTAATCTGACCCCACAGTTTAATCTGACCCCCACAGTTTAATCTGACCCCCCATTGTTTAATCTGACCCCCCATTGTTTAATCTGACCCCCACGGTTTAATCTGACCCCCATGGTTTAATCTGACTCCCATGGTTTAATCTGACCCCCATGGTTTAATCTGACCCCCATGGTTTAATCTGACCCCCATGGTTTAATCTGATCCCCATGGTTTAATCTGACCCCCATGGTTTAATCTGACCCCCATGGTTTAATCTGACCCCCATGGTTTAATCTGATCCCCCATTGTTTAATCTGATCCCCATGGTTTAATCTGACCTCCATGGTTTAATCTGACCTCCATGGTTTAATCTGATCCCCATGGTTTAATCTGACCTCCATGGTTTAATCTGACCCCCATGGTTTAATCTGACCCCCATGGTTTAATCTGACCTCCATGGTTTAATCTGATCCCCATGGTTTAATCTGATGTGTCTGTTATAAAAACCTCAGAATGTGACTTGAAATGGGCCTATTCACTGCAGATGTACCTTAGCATACCCCCCCTCCTTTTAACGAAAGATCTTGCATTTTTAAAAACATTTTAAAATACCTTTTTAACTGTGTTTTTACTTGAGGTTTTGTGGACTCGACACTAATTGATGTGCTCTCTGACACCGAGCTGCATGGCAAATGGTCTGGGAACAAAGAACCAAGAGCTACGGACCAGTGTCATTCCCCATCTGAATGGCCAATATGTCCCTCTCTGTTACAGTAAATCAAATCTAATGTTATTGGTCACATACACATGGTTAGCAGATGTTAATGCGAGTGTAGCGAAATGCTTGTGCTTCTAGTTCCGACAGTGCCATTAATATCTAAACAAGTAATCTGGCAAATTCACAACAACTACCTTATACACACACAAGTGTGAAGGAATGAATAAGAATATGTACATATAAATATATGGATGAGCGATGGCCGTACGGCATAGGCAAGATGCAGTAGATGGTATAGAGTAGAGAATATACATGAGATGAGTAACGTAGGGTATGTAAACATTATTAAAAGTGTTGTTATTTAAAGTGACACCTTTATTAAGTCAGTTTACTTAAGAGTTAGTGATGGCGGTTTAACAGTCTGATGGCCTTGAGATAGAAGCTGTTTTTCAGTCTCTCTGTCCCTGCTTTGATGCAGCTGTACTGACCTCGCCTTCTGGATGATAGCGGGGTGAACAGGCAGTGGCTCGGGTGGTTGTTGTCCTTGATTATCTTTTTGGCCAGAGAATTTTGTTTTTCATGGTCAGTCCTTCAGAGGCCTTTTGGTAAATTCCAAGTAGGCTGTCATGTGCTTTTTACTGAAGAGTAGCTTCCGTCTACCATAAAGGCCTGATTGGTGGAGTGCTCCAGAGATGGTTGTCCTTCTGGAAGGTTCTTCTATGTCCACAGAGGACTCTGGAGCTCTATCAGAGTGACCATTGGGTTCTTGTTCACCTCCCTGACCAACGCTCTTCTCCCCCAATTGCTCAGTTTGGCTGGGCGGCCAAATTTAGGAAGATAATTTGTGGTTCTAAACTTCTTCCAATTAACACTGTGTTCTTGGGGACCTTCAATGCTGCAGAATTGTTTTGGTTCTCTTCCCCAGATCTGTGCTTCGACACAATCCTGTCTCGGAGCTCTACGGACAATTCCTGCGACCTCATGGCTTGGTTTTTGCTCTGACATGCACTGTCAACTGTGGGACCTTATATAGACAGGTGTGTTCCTTTCCATAGCATGTCCAATCAATTGAATTCACCACAGGTGGACTCCAATCAACTTGTAGAAACATCTCAAAGATTGATCAATGGAAACAGGATGCCCAATTTTGAGTTTCATAGCAAAGGGTCGGAATATTTATGTAAATAAGGTATGTTTTCTTTTTTACATTTTGTATTCATTTGCAAACATTTCTAAAAACCTGTTTTCGCTTTGACATTATGAGGTATTGTGTGTAGATTGATGAAGATGTTTAATTTAATCTATTTTAGAATAAGGCTGTAACGTAACAAAATGTGGAAAGGGGAAGGGGTCTGAATACTTTCTGAATGCACTGTATGTCTGTATACATGCATGAATGAGCGATACTCACTCTGGCAGTAGGCGGTATTTGTCTTGGTTGATTTCAGGCAGGAAGGTGTCACTCTTAAACTGCTGCAGGATCCGTGTCACAAACAGCCTCCTGCTCCCCTGACTCTCCATCATCTCCTGGGGAACCAGACAACAAATATATACACTGAATGTATAAGTTTGGGATTTTAAGACCAAGACCCACATTTTGTCAATGATTTCAGAGTAGGAGTACTGATCTTAGATCAGTTTGCCCTTTAGAACATAATGTATCAGATTATTAAGGAGGGGGAAGACCTGATCTTAGATCAGTTTGCCCTTTAGAACATAATGAATCAGATTATTAAGGAGGGGGAGATCTGATCTAAGATCAGTTTGCCCTTTAGAACATAATGAAT
The DNA here is from genome assembly GCF_023373465.1 of Oncorhynchus keta. Lineage (NCBI taxonomy): Eukaryota > Metazoa > Chordata > Actinopteri > Salmoniformes > Salmonidae > Oncorhynchus > Oncorhynchus keta. The sequence goes on along the minus strand of NC_068445.1, from coordinate 40,411,127 downwards.
CAGATTATTAAGGAGGGGGAGATCTGATCTAAGATCAGTTTGCCCTTTAGAACATAATGAATCAGATTATTAACTTCTTATGGCTGCAGGGGCAGTATTGAGTAGCTTGGATAAGGTGCCCAGAGGTGTCCAGAGTAAACGGCCTGCTCCTCAGTCCAAGTTGCTAATATATGCATATTATTAGTACATTTGGATAGAAAACACTGAAGTTTCTAAAACTGCTTAAATGTCTGTGAGTATAACAGAACTCATATGGCAGGCAAAAACCGGAGAAAAAAAATCCAAACAGGAAGTGGGAAATCTGAGGTTTGTAGTTTTTGAACTCAGCCCTATCGAATACACAGGGGGATATGGTTCAAGTTGCACTTCCTAGGGCTTCCACTAGATGTCAACCGTCTTTAGAAACTTGAATGAGGCTTCTACTGTGATGTGGGACCGGTTGAGAGCTCTTTGAGTCCGTGGTCTGGCAGAGAGCCTGGTCCTGGTCATGCGCATTTCACATGATCGCGACCTGCGGTCCATGGCTTTTCTACAGACAATGGAATTCTCCGGTTGGAACGTTATTGAAGATTTATGATAAAAACATCCTAAAGATTGATTCTATACTAAACTTTTAAAACATTACTTCCGACGTTCGGCTGGACCTGCACGAGCGTTTGGATTTGTGTACTAAACGCCCTAACAAAAGTAGCTACTTGGGACATAAATAATGGACATTATCGAACAAAATCAAACATTTATTGTGGAACTAGGATTCCTGGGAGTGCATTCTGATGAAGATCATCAAAGGTAAGGGAATATTTATAATGTTATTTCTGATTTCTGTTGACTCCAACATGGTGGATATATATTTTTCCTGAGCGCCATTCTCAGATGCATGGTTTGCTTTTTCCGTAAAGCTTTTTTGAAATCTGACACAGCGGTTGCATTAAGGAGAGGTATATCTATAATTCCATTTATAACACTTGTATTTTCATCAACATTTATGAAGAGTATTTCTGTAAAATTGATGTGGCTATGCAAAATCACTGGATATTTTTGGAACTACTGAACGTAATGCGTCAATGTAAACTCAGATTTTTTTATATAAATATGAACTTTATCAAACAAAACATACATTGTGTAACATGAAGTCCTATGAGTGTCATCTGATGAAGATCATCAAAGGTTAGTGATTACTTTTATCTCTATTTGTGCTTTTTGTGACTCCTACTTTGGCTTGGTGGTGACCTAACATAATCGTTTGTGGTGCTTTCGCTGTAAAGCCTATTTGAAATCGGACACTGTGGTGGGATTAACAACAAGATTAGCTTTAAAACGGTATAACATACATGTATGTTTGAGGAATTTTAATTATGAGATTTGTTTTTTTGTATTTATTAGGCGCCCTGCACTTTCACTGGCTGTTGTCATATCGATCCCGTTAACGGGATTTCAGCCCTAACACGTTTTAAGAAGGGGGGAGACCTGATCTAAGATCAGTTTGCCCTTCAGAACATAATGAATCAGATTATTAAAGAGGGGGGAGACCTGATCTAAGATCAGTTTAGAACATAATGCATCAGATTATTAAAGAGGGGGGAGACATGATCTAAGATCAGTTTGCCCTTCAGAACATAATGAATCAGATTATTAAAGAGGGGGGAGACCTGATCTAAGATCAGTTTACCCTTTAGAACATAATGCATCAGATTATTAAAGAGGGGGGAGACATGATCTAAGATCAGTTTGCCCTTTAGAACATAATGAATCAGATTATTAAGGAGGGGGGAGACCTGATCTAAGATCAGCACTCCAACTCTTGACAAATAGACCCAAGACGTTATTTTCTACTAATATGCCCCATTGTAGATCGACCCAGACAGTCTGTGTGTGTGTTCATAACAAGGTTGTGGTTAAATGGAAAATAGTCAAGGTCTTAAAGTCCCAAATTGAACCTTTAAAGAGTTATCCCTTTAGATTGAGATATGAGGTGGAGAGTGTGTGTGTGTGTGGAGAAGTGAAGAGAGTTCGAGAGCGTGTGCTGTATTGTCAAAAGCATCCTTGAGCGATGAGGTCTCCATGACAACCTACCGACTGCCGAGGGAAAGAAAGGTATGAGGGACGCTCTGTGTGTGTGTGTATGGAGATTGAAACTTTTCTACTTTCAATTTCTTTCAGACTAGCAGACAAATAGCATAATTGAAAAGTCTCTCAGTGTTTTTGACAGCGGAGAATGCAGTTGAGACCTTGGAGAATGCACCAAGGTCGTCAATGATGTCTGTTTCTGAGGTAAAATATGTTTAGAGCAGTAATGAAGTTCCCACTCTAGTAAACAGTTTCAAAAACGCCCACTCACTCAAAACCCATTTCTCTACAAGTCTGAGGTAAAATACATTTAGAGCAGTAATGAAGTTCCCACTCTAGTAAACAGTTTCAAAAACGCCCACTCACTCAAAACCCATTTCTCTACAAGTCTGAGGTAAAATAGGTTTAGAGCAGTAATGAAGTTCCCACTCTAGTAAACAGTTTCAAAAACGCCCACTCACTCAAAACCCATTTCTCTACAAGTCTGTCTTTATGACCACATCCCTCTACACAAATTCCCATCTGGCCATGTCTCAGAGACTATTGACCCATTCCAAATGGATCCTATCCAATCCTCCACATGAAGGACCAATGGCGAAGGCCTGCGTATTTCTTACCTCGTACAGAGAGCTGCCACCGATCACCCAGACCTGGTCGACCCGTTCTGCCATCTCAGCCGTGTCCAGCAGGCGGAGTGCTGAGCAGAAGTCTGACGCCAGCTGGTGAGCCCCGGCTGGAGGCTCTCTGACATTCACACAACACAGGAGTAATGTTAGGACAACATAGTAGCAATGTTAGGACAACACAATAGTAATGTTAGGACAACACGCTAGTAATGTTAGGGCCACACAGGAGTAATGTTAGGACAACACGGTAGTAATGTTAGGACAACACAGTAGTAATGTTAGGACAACAGTTAGGACAACACGGTAGTAATGTTAGGACAACAGTTAGGGCAACACGGTAGTAATGTTAGGACAACAGTTAGGGCAACACAGTAGTAATGTTAGGACAACAGTTAGGGCAACACGGTAGTAATGTTAGGACAACAGTTAGGGCAACACGGTAGTAATGTTAGGACAACAGTTAGGACAACACGGTAGTAATGTTAGGACAACACGGTAGTAATGTTAGGACAACACGGTAGTAATGTTAGGACAACACGGTAGTAATGTTAGGACAACAGTTAGGACAACACGGTAGTAATGTTAGGACAACACAGTAGTAATGTTAGGACAACAGTTAGGACAACACGGTAGTAATGTTAGGACAACAGTTAGGGCAACACGGTAGTAATGTTAGGACAACAGTTAGGGCAACACGGTAGTAATGTTAGGACAACAGTTAGGACAACACGGTAGTAATGTTAGGACAACACGGTAGTAATGTTAGGACAACAGTTAGGGCAACACGGTAGTAATGTTAGGACAACACATTAGTAATGTTAGGACAACACGGTAGTAATGTTAGGACAACACGGTAGTAATGTTAGGACAACACAGTAGTAATGTTAGGACAACACAGTAGTAATGTTAGGACAACAGTTAGGGCAACACGGTAGTAATGTTAGGACAACACAGTAGTAATGTTAGGAGAACAGTTAGGGCAACACGGTAGTAATGTTAGGACAACAGTTAGGGCAACACGGTAGTAATGTTAGGACAACACAGTAGTAATGTTAGGACAACACGGTAGTAATGTTAGGACAACAGTTAGGGCAACACGGTAGTAATGTTAGGACAACACGGTAGTAATGTTAGGACAACAGTTAGGACAACACGGTAGTAATGTTAGGACAACAGTTAGGGCAACACGGTAGTAATGTTAGGACAACACAGTAGTAATGTTAGGACAACAATTAGGACAACACGGTAGTAATGTTAGGACAACATGGTAGTAACAATGTGTTTTGGTTCATAGTATTTAATGACTTCAGTATTACATTGTCCCTTATGACACAGAGGAAGAGAACCTTCCCTATATTACCCTCATTTCTCTTGCAGGTACAGATAACACAGGATGATGAACATTGTATAGAAATGAGTAGCTGGTCAGTGGCTGTCATTACAGATGTCCTCCATGCCTCTTACTTAAGTTCTCTGCTGAGAACGATGTTGATCCTGTTCTTGAGTGGCCGGTTCCGCTCTGGAATGGAGAACCATGTCTTCCGCCCCATGATGACAGCATTCTGTTTACCTAACCAATCCCAGACAGAGATGACAACATTCTGTTTACCTAACCAATCCCAGACAGAGATGACAACATTCTGTTTATTTAACCAATCCCAGACAGAGATGTCAACATTCTGTTTACCTAACCAATCCCAGACAGAGATGACAACATTCTGTTTATTTAACCAATCAGACAGAGATGACAGCATTCTGTTTACCTAACCAATCCCAGACAGAGATGACAACATTCTGTTTACCTAACCAATCCCAGACAGAGATGACAACATTCTGTTTACCTAACCAATCCCAGACAGAGATGTCAACATTCTGTTTACCTAACCAATCCCAGACAGAGTGACAACATTCTGTTTATTTAACCAATCCCAGACAGAGATGACAACATTCTGTTTATTTAACCAATCAGACAGAGATGACAGCATTCTGTTTACCTAACCAATCCCAGACAGAGATGACAACATTCTGTTTACCTAACCAATCCCAGACAGAGATGACAACATTCTGTTTACCTAACCAATCCCAGACAGAGATGACAACATTCTGTTTACCTAACCAATCCCAGACAGAGATGTCAACATTCTGTTTACCTAACCAATCCCAGACAGAGATGACAACATTCTGTTTATTTAACCAATCAGACAGAGATGACAACATTCTGTTTATTTAACCAATCCCAGACAGAGATGACAACATTCTGTTTACCTAACCAATCCCAGACAGAGATGTCAACATTCTGTTTACCTAACCAATCCCAGACAGAGATGTCAACATTCTGTTTACCTAACCAATCCCAGACAGAGATGACAACATTCTGTTTACCTAACCAATCCCAGACAGAGATGTCAACATTCTGTTTACCTAACCAATCCCAGACAGAGATGACAACATTCTGTTTATTTAACCAATCCCAGACAGAGATGACAACATTCTGTTTATTTAACCAATCCCAGACAGAGATGACAACATTCTGTTTATTTAACCAATCCCAGAAAGAGATGTCAACATTCTGTTTACCTAACCAATCCCAGACAGAGATGTCAACATTCTGTTTACCTAACCAATCCCAGACAGAGATGACAACATTCTGTTTATTTAACCAATCCCAGACAGAGATGACAACATTCTGTTTATTTAACCAATCCCAGAAAGAGATGTCAACATTATGTTTATTTAACCAATCCCAGACAGAGATGACAACATTATGTTTATTTAACCAATCCCAGACAGAGATGACAACATTATGTTTATTTAACCAATCCCAGACAGAGATGCAACATTCTGTTTATTTAACCAATCCCAGACAGAGATGTCAACATTATGTTTATTTAACCAATCCCAGAAAGAGATGACAACATTCTGTTTACCTAACCAATCCCAGACAGAGATGACAACATTCTGTTTACCTAACCAATCCCAGACAGAGATGACAACATTCTGTTTATTTAACCAATCCCAGACAGAGATGACAACATTCTGTTTATTTAACCAATCCCAGACAGAGATGACAACATTCTGTTTATTTAACCAATCCCAGACAGAGATGACAACATTCTGTTTACTTAACCAATCCCAGACAGAGATGTCAACATTCTGTTTACCTAACCAATCCCAGACAGAGATGCAACATTCTGTTTATTTAACCAATCCCAGACAGAGATGACAACATTCTGTTTATTTAACCAATCCCAGACAGAGATGACAACATTCTGTTTATTTAACCAATCCCAGACAGAGATGACAACATTCTGTTTATTTAACCAATCCCAGACAGACATGCGTTTCCCCTGGTCAAGAATAGCTCAGGGTCCTACACAGCCCTGAGACATGGCTGAGGCCTGCTATGATGTCTATGGAGGTCATTTCTCAGGGTCCTACACAGCCCTGAGACATGGCTGAGGCCTGCTATGATGTCTATGGAGGCCATGTCTCAGGGTCCTACACAGCCCTGAGACATGGCTGAGGCCTGCTATGATGTCTATGGAGGCCATGTCTCAGGGTCCTACACAGCCCTGAGACATGGCTGAGGCCTGCTATGATGTCTATGGAGGTCATTTCTCAGGGTCCTACACAGCCCTGAGACATGGCTGAGGCCTGCTATGATGTCTATGGAGGCCATGTCTCAGGGTCCTACACAGCCCTGAGACATGGCTGAGGCCTGCTATGATGTCTATGGAGGCCATGTCTCAGGGTCCTACACAACCCTGAGACATGGCTGAGGCCTGCTATGATGTCTATGGAGGCCATGTCTCAGGGTCCTACACAGCCCTGAGACATGGCTGAGGCCTGCTATGATGTCTATGGAGGTCATGTCTCAGGGTCCTACACAGCCCTGAGACATGGCTGAGGCCTGCTATGATGTCTATGGAGGCCATGTCTCAGGGTCCTACACAGCCCTGAGACATGGCTGAGGCCTGCTATGATGTCTATGGAGGCCATGTCTCAGGTTCCTACACAGCCCTGAGACATGGCCGAGGCCTGCTATGGTGTCTATGGAGGTCATGTCTCAGGGTCCTACACAGCCCTGAGACATGGCCGAGGCCTGCTATGGTGTCTATGGAGGTCATGTCTCAGGGCTGGGCCAGACCTACAGTCAAGCACAGGACTGTTTGATTCGAGAACTGAAGGGCAAAAGTACTCCTTGTTTTCATCCTCTCATTCGAATCTAGGACTGTTTCAGACCTGGGGCACTCGGTGGGAGCAATTAACTACCAGGTAGAAAGAAAAACCAGAAGTGTTTTGGCACCTCCAGGACTGGAATATAGTGAGGAAAGAAATCAAGAAAAGGACAGGGGAATGACATTTGACGATGACAGGACATGTGATACAGGTGCTCAGGTCATGTGATGAGGGAGGAGTGAGATGTTTTCATTTCAGATGACACTAGGACTGATTTCAACAACGAGGGAGGAGTGAGATGTTATATCATTGCAGATGACACCAGTGGTAGGTGTTTTACCTCAACGAGGACTGAGATGTTATATCAAGTTTGCAGATGACACTAGTGGAAATGATTACCAAAGGACGAGGGAATGACATTTTATGACAGTTTGACAGATGACACTAGTGGTAGGCTTGATTACCAACAACGAGGGAGGAGTGAGATGTTATATCAAGTTTGCAGATGACACTAGTGGTAGGCTTGATTACCAACAACGAGGGAGGAGTGAGATGTTATATCAAGTTTGCAGATGACACTAGTGGTAGGCTTGATTACCAACAACGAGGGAGGAGGTCCATCGGAGTGTGGTGTCAGGAAAATAACATCTCACTCAACGTCAACTAATTAAAGGAGATGATCGTGGACTTCAGGAAACAGCAGAGGGAACACCCCCCTATCCACATCGACGGGACAGTAGAGGAGAAGGTGGAAAGTTAAGTTCCTCGGCATACACATCACGGACAAACTGAAATGGTCCACCCACACAGACAGCGTTGTGAAGAAGACGCAGCAGCGCCTCTTCAACCTCAGGAGGCTGAACATTTTTTGGCTTGTCACCAAAAACACTCGCAAACTTTTACAGATGCACAATCGAGAGCATCCTGGCGGCTGGCAACTCCACCCACAACCGTAAGGCTCTCCAGAGGGTAGTGAGGTCTGCACAACGCATCACCGGGGGCAAAATACCTGCCCTCCAGGACACCTACACCACCCGATGTCACAGGAAGGCCAAAAAGATCATCAAGGACAACCACCCGAGCCACTGCCTGTTCACCCCGCTATCATCCAGAAGGCGAGGTCGGTACAAGTGCATCAAAGCTGGGACCGAGAGACTGAAAAACAGCTTCTATCTCAAGGCCATCAGACTGTTAAACAGCCACCACTAACATTGAGTGGCTGCTGCCAACATACTGACTCAACTCCAGCCACTTTAATAATTAAAAATTGGATGTAATAAATGTATCACTAGTCACTTTAAACAATGCCACTTTATATAATGTTTACATACCATACATTACTCATCTCACGTGTATATACTGTACTCTATACATTTACATTTAAGTCATTTAGCAGACGCTCTTATCCAGAGCGACCTACTGCATCTTGCCTATGCCGTTCAGCCATCGCTCATCCATATATTTCTATGTACATATTCTTATTAATTCCTTTACACTTGTGTGTATAAGGTAGCTGTTGTGAAATTGTTAGATTACTTATTAGATATTGCTGCACGGTTGGAACTAGAAGCACAAGCATTTTGCTACACTCGCATTAACATCTGCTAACCATGTGTATGTGACCAATAAAATGAGGTTTATATACAGTAGATGCTCCTGACTTTGGACTCAGTACTGTAAAAGCAGTGCGGGTATGTACCGGTAAATTCATTTGGATCATGACAGTGTTTTTACATATTTCTTTACTAAGGAGCAACTCCACCACTTTTGAACCTAATTTTCATTGTGATGAGCACAATACCAGTGTCTACATATGTGAAAACGTTGCATTTCTAAGTTTTGTAGACAATAAATATAAAAGTTTTAAAAAGTTACACCGATTACATCATCAAAAACAATAACATTTTAAAAACAGTGATTTTCAAACTGAGATTCGTGGTGACGTGGGGAGCTAGAAAACACTCTCCTTTGGGCTAGAAAATCAATGCTGGTTTTGAAAATCACAATTTAAAAAAAAAAAAACTTTTAATCCTACCCTGTGATTTCACAGAGGCATTTTTTTTAAAGGACCTTTCTTATGTTTTTAACCACCGATCATAGAAACGGGTTGGTCCTGGGGATGATGAATACGAGGTTAAAAAGTGGCGGAATGTCCCTTTAAAATAATATTTGCGAGACTCATGATACTTTGCACATGGTGCTATACTGTTACCTAGTGGCCATTAATAATACAGTTTAATGTTGACAACTGTCACAGTGTTTACAACTGAATCAGCCAATGTCTGTATCCGTGTTTGGATTAAGCTCATGTGATTTACACCGTATTGGTAAAAAATACAAATAATAATATGTAATAACCTGAACCAGCACTTTACCCCCACCAGCTCTGACTCTACTGATAAAGCTACTTTATTGACGAAAAATATATATTTTTTATACCTTTGATATGTGGCAGTCCCACATAGCTACGGTATCTGAAGATGAATGCACTAACTGGAAGTCACTCTGGACAAGACCATCTGCTAAAATAAATAACATGTCGTCAATGTGAAATATTTGGAAACGGACTTTACCTTCCACCGAAGACGTCATTGTCATCTTCTGGAAATGCTTAAATTCATTACTGTAAAAGAAGTCAACGTCATTATTATTGTTTGTGAGACAAAGGGAGAAAAACAACAGTCCAGCAAGAATGTAGAAGAAAAAAAAACTGTGAAGTCAATTGTATGGGTTTAACTACAGAAACGATGAATTTAAGTTATATGCCATGATGTTGTTAATTAATAACTTAAGTCTTGTGCAAAAAAACCCTGGCCTTTGGATCCTCGACGTTGTCACTCATTGCATCATCTGCAGCTGACTCTTCTGATTTCCTGCTAGATTTCTGTACCACACATCAATCGACCAAATATTTGCCATTTCAACACTGTTGTTAGCTTTCCATTCGTTGCCAGCTAGTTGAAACAGATATGATGTGTATATAGGCTATTGTTGTAGATGGCTTAGCCAGCAGTTAAAGCTAAATGAATGTGGCTAACGACGTTAGCTAAATGGCTATGTAGGCTAACGTTACTTACTTGAGTCTCTTCGGGTGCCAAGGTAGATTCCCGTTATTTCCAATCCCCATATCAGGACAAACAGCCACAATGCAGTTCAGCACACGAGACATTTTCTCTTGACGAAAAAGTGCAATGATTTTAGCTCAACCAAAATGAAGATATTCAGTACCTACTAGGAAGCCAACTGTGGACTACTGTACAGTTCCCGCCAATATAGATACATATTTAACCGGATATGATAACGTATTGTGTGGCCAAAGATTTGTTATAACTAAACCCAGATAGACCACAGCCTGTCGTTTCCAATGGAAACAAATGAGCCATAGTGGGCAGAACCAAGCACGGGTTAGCAAGATCCTATTGGCCTGTTCTAGCATATATCTGCATATTTCAGTTTGAGAACGCCTACTCCGTGAAGTGCGCGTGTGCAATAACTACATTTGTCGTTGCCCTCCTTCTAAACAACGTGATGTTTTACAACTTTGGTAAAGGGTAAAATGTACAAAACTTAGTACACTCTGGTCGTAGCAGATTTTAGTTTTGGGAACAAAAAACTGTATTGAGATCAAATGTTTAATCGATGAGAAAAATTACAGAATGTTGGTCAAAAACCATCTCCTTCAATCTTCTCCCATTGCCGGCCAGTGGACTTCCTCTCACTACCATTTTTGGTGTTGAGTGGAAACGCGTCACAAATCCAGTGAAATATCGGTTTCATTGTTCTATCTGTGGTATGGCCCAACTCTTCTTCGAGGCAGTACATTTCTCAAATATTAGCCACTGCCCTCTATAGGTAATTTTTGGAACATACTATACTGAATATGTCAATGTGTAGATAACAAGGGGAAATCTAAATTACAGTGGAGAGAAGAAATGTTGGGCCGAGAAAGGCTACTTTTGTAAGGTAGTAAGTCTCTCTCTCTCTCTCTCTCTCTCTCTCTCTCTCTCTCTCTCTCTCTCTCTCTCTCTCTCTCTCTCTCTCTCTCTCTCTCTCTCTCTCTCAATGTAAGGGCTTTATTGGCATGGGAAACATATGTTTACAATGCCAATGCAAGTGAAGTAGATAATAAACAAAAGTGAAATAAACCATAACAATTGTACCATAACACTGAAAGATAAGATGGGTATGATGGGGTGGATGGGTTAGGGGCAAGTGAGAGGTGAGGAGAGGGGGAGGGGTGGGTGGGTAGGTTAGGGGCAGGTGAGAGGGTGGGGGATGGGTAGGTTAGGGGCAGGTGAGAGGTGAGGAGAGGGTGAGGGGTGGGTAGGTTAGGGGCATGTGAGAGGTGAGGAGAGCGTGGGGGGTGGGTGGGTTAGGGGCAGGTGAGAGGTGAAGAGAGGTTGAGGGGTGGGTGGGTTAGGGGCAGGTGAGAGGTGAGGAGAGGGTGAGGGGTGTGTGGGTTAGGGGCATGGTGAGAGGTGAGGAGAGTGGGAGGGGTGGGTGGGTTAGGGGCAGGTGAGAGGTGAGGAGAGGGTGAGGGGTGGGTCGGTTAGGGGCAGGTGAGACGTGTAGGCTACTGGCGTCCTGTCCAGGGGGTGTACGTGTAGGCTACTGGCGTCCTGTCCAGGAGGTGTACTTGAACATAAAGCTGCCTCAGTCACATTACAAAGACAGGAAATGGGCTCCTGCCTCTATGGGCTGGTCTGTCTCAGACAATACTTACTTTTACAAGGCTTAATTTAGTTACTATGAGAGGATATGTGCTTTGGCCTGTGATAACCCCATAATCACCCTCAATATAGTATCGTTGCTTGGCCCCTGTCACCCACCTGTTAGAGGAAAGCCTTTTCTCACAGACGTACCCTAACCTACCTTTCATTATGTAATGAGACCATCTCTGTTAAACCGGGCTTCATCCCAAATTCCATTTGGCACACGACAAAGATTTCAGTTCAAATCCCTGTTTGCTAGTATAGGGCGTTGCCATCTCATAGCCAGCACCGTGGAGACTCATTGGCTGAGACGATGCTTGAGAACTGACCATATGTATGTTGCTATCACCTTTAGAGTGGAGGGGGCTGAAGGGACTGTTCAGTATGTTATATTTAAAGGGGTAGAATGTACAACATTCAGAGGCTACAAGGATGAGGTAAAGGACAGCCAATCCATATTTCTATCTCTTAGGATCCTTGCCCTGCGCCTTGTACACTTAGACCAGGTGGGGTTTGTACTAGGTGGGGTTTGTACCAGGTGGCCTATCCTCCAACAACACAAGGATACTTTTTCCATGTTAAGTCAAGGGGCTAGCTCTCTCCAGTATCCAGAAGTAGCAGTATCGCTGGATGCAGAGAAAGCTTTTGATAGAATGGAATTGTCCTTATGTGTTTTATACTCTCTCTAAATTGAGCCTGCTATTATGCAGTGGATCAGGGCACTCTATCATGAACCTATTGCTTCACTTGAAACGAATGGCAGACTGTAACATCTGCCACTTTCAGCTTCTCCGTTCTACAAGGCAGGGCTGCCCGGCCTCACCATGTATGTTCATTTTTCCACTAGACCCCCTTGACTGTATCACTTGGAGCGGTCATGACTTCAAAACCAGCCTATACAGTGATGATATCTTACTAACACTGAGCGGTCATGACTTCAAAACCAGCCTATAGGGTAATGATATCTTACTAACACTGAGCGGTCATGACTTCAAAACCAGCCTATAGGGTAATGATATCTTACTAACACTGAGCGGTCATGACTTCAAAACTAGCCTATACAGTGATGATATTCTTAGTAACACTGTGAAATCCCAGCTGTTCGATACCAATAGTGGCCAATGTTCTGGATATAAAGTGAATTGGACTAAGAGGGAGGCTATTTCTCTGAACCACCACAGCTTTCCATCCCACCTTCGTACTGCTCCCTTCATATGGAAACCACAAGCTATAAATACCCAGGGAGAGATATCAGGTCATCTATCAATAATATATTTCATCTTAATGGACCAGGTCTCCTAAAAGCCATCAGGGCTGACATTAAGAGATGGACAGTTCTGCCTTTATCACTATGAGGACAAGCCGAGGTGATAACGATGAACATAAACCCTAGACTATAATTTCTTATGTCATCTATACCACTTCAGGTCCCTCAGGTTTAAAGATACTGTATACCTAGTTTATTTTCTTCTCTTCTTGTGGAAAGATAAGAAACCAATATTTAACCATAAACACTGGCCATGTCAAGAAGCATGTGTTGATTAGGTGTTCCTGATGTTGACTTGTATTAATGGTCTTATAATGCCAGATACTCAATGTCATAGGGCTTTACAAAAAGGGGGGGGGGGATAGTATGAACCTGAAGTAGATAGAAGAAAGAGCATTGTAACAGAACATACACATTTGATCTCTATATCATCATTATGGTTCCACTGTAAGACTGATCTTCAAGAAAACTACAGAAAAAAAGATCCGTTAAACCTCGAAGCACACGGGAATCTCTACCTCTACCTGGTCCTTCTGTAGCACAGTTGGTAGAGCATGGCGCTTGTAACACCAGGGTAGTGGGTTCAATTCCCAGTACCACCAATACGTAGAATGTATGCACACATGACTGTAAGTCGCTTTGGATAAAAGCGTCTGCTAAATGGCATATATTATTATATTACCTTTACCTTTACCTCTACCTCTACCTCTACCTTTCCCACTCGCGTAGCTGCCAAACTGAGCAGAGATCGCTGCTGAGCAGAGAGAGCACTGAGCAGAGACCGCTGCTGAGCATTGCATTTACATTACATTTAAGTCATTTAGCAGACGCTCTTATGCAGAGCGACTTACAAATTGATGCATTCACCTTATGACATCCAGTGGAACAGCCACTTTACAATAGTGCATCTAAATATTTTAAGGGGGAGGGGGGGGTGAGGAGGATTATTTTATCCTATCCTAGGTATTCCTTAAAGAGGTGGGGTTTCAGGTGTCTCCGGAAGGTGGTGATTGACTTCGCTGTCCTGGCGTCGTGAGGGAGTTTGTTCCACCATTGGGGGGCCAGAGCAGCAAACAGTTTTGACTGGGCTGAGCGGGAACTGTACTTCCTCAGTGGTAGGGAGGCGAGCAGGCCAGAGGTGGATGAACCCAGTGCCCTTGTTTGGGTGTAGGGCCTGATCAGAGCCTGGAGGTACTGAGGTGCCGTTCCCCTCACAGCTCCGTAGGCAAGCACCATGGTCTTGTAGCGGATGCGAGCTTCAACTGGAAGCCAGTTGAGAGAGCGGAGGAGCGGGGTGACGTGAGAGAACTTGGGAAGGTTGAACACCAGACGGGCTGCGGCGTTCTGGATGAGTTGTAGGGGTTTAATGGCACAGGCAGGGAGCCCAGCCAACAGCGAGTTGCAGTAATCCAGACGGGAGATGACAAGTGCCTGGATTAGGACCTGCGCCGCTTCCTGTGTGAGGCAGGGTCGTACTCTGCGGATGTTGTAGAGCATGAACCTACAGGAACGGGCCACCGCCTTGATGTTAGTTGAGAACGACAGGGTGTTGTCCAGGATCACGCCAAGGTTCTTAGCGCTCTGGGAGGAGGACACAATGGAGTTGTCAACCGTGATGGCGAGATCATGGAACGGGCAGTCCTTCCCCGGGAGGAAGAGCAGCTCCGTCTTGCCGAGGTTCAGCTTGAGGTGGTGATCCGTCATCCACACTAATATGTCTGCCAGACATGCAGAGATGCGATTCGCCACCTGGTCATCAGAAGGGGGAAAGGAGAAGATGAATTGTGTGTCGTCTGCATAGCAATGATAGGAGAGACCATGTGAGGTTATGACAGAGCCAAGTGACTTGTGAGCAGTGAGCAGAGAGAGCACTGAGCAGAGACCGCTGCTGAGCAGAGAGAGCACTGAGCAGAGATCGCTGTTGCACTTGGCCAAATCAATTCCAGTAATTAATGAAAGATTTAAACATTTACGTCGCCACCCACCGTTAGCAGGTCCACGACCCATACTTTAATAAACGCTGCCCTAGAGCCTCTACAGTAGACCCTGTACTACTCCTACACCCTAGAGACTCTACAGTAGACACTGTACTACTCCTACACCCTAGAGCCTCTACAGTAGACCCTGTACTACTCCTACACCCTAGAGTCTCTACAGTAGACCCTGTACTACTCCTACACCCTAGAGCCTCTACAGTAGACCCTGTACTACTCCTACACCCTAGAGTCTCTACAGTAGACCCTGTACTACTCCTACACCCTAGATCCTCTACACTAGACCCTGTACTACTCCTACACCCTAGAGCCTCTACAGTAGACCCTGTACTACTCCTACACCCTAGAGTCTCTACAGTAGACCCTGTACTACTCCTACACCCTAGAGCCTCTACAGTAGACCCTGTACTACTCCTACACCCTAGAGTCTCTACAGTAGACCCTGTACTACTCCTACACCCTAGAGCCTCTACAGTAGACCCTGTACTACTCCTACACCCTAGAGCCTATTCAGTAGACCCTGTACTACTCCTACACCCTAGAGCCTCTACAGTAGACCCTGTACTACTCCTACACCCTAGAGCCTCTACAGTAGACCCTGTACTACTCCTACACCCTCGAGCCTCTACAGTAGACCCTGTACTACTCCTACACCCTAGAGCCTCTACAGTAGACCCTGTACTACTCTTACACCCTAGAGTCTCTACAGTAGACCCTGTACTACTCCTACACTTCTACAGTAGAGCCCCTACACAGTAGACCCTGTACTACTCCTACACCCTTTAGAGTAAACCCCTCTCCTACACCCTAGAGCCTCTAGACCCTGTACTACTCCTACACCCTAGAGCCTCTACAGTAGACCCTGTACTACTCCTACACCCTAGAGTCTCTACAGTAGACCCTGTACTACTCTTACACCCTAGAGTCTCTACAGTAGACCCTGTACTACTCCTACACCCTAGATCCTCTACACTGGACCCTGTACTACTCCTACACCCTAGAGCCTCTACAGTAGACCCTGTACTACTCTTACACCCTAGAGTCTCTACAGTAGACCCTGTACTACCCCTACACCCTAGAGCCCCTACAGTAGATCCTGAACTACTCCTACACCCTCGAGCCTCTACAGTAGACCCTGTACTACTCCTACACCTTAGACCCTAGAGCCCAGTAGGCCGTGTGCTACTCCTACACCCTAAAGCCTACAGTACACCCTACCCTGGAGTCCTCTTATCTAAAACAGTATTTACTACTGATAGTCCTATATACAGCTAGAGTAGTATCTATGCAACATCTGTTCCCATATCTCTCAGTCCTCTTATCTATATCTACCACAATGTCCCATGTCTGACCCCATCAGCTTTCTCGTTCTCCTCAGACCTGAGCTGAAACCTAGACCACTCCTTTCATCTAGAACAATGTCTATTACTGTAGTCAACACCCTCAACTAGACACCTCCTTTTAAGGAACCCATCCTCCACTACAACCACAGTGTAGGTCAGAGGTCTTCAACCTTTTCTAGCATGAAAGCTACTTTTAAAAAAATCTAATTTTCAATTTTCCTAACTTTCAAATAGGCACATTGTTCTCTTTCTTCTCTCCCCTGCAACTCTTCTCCGTGTCCTTAGTGAGAACATGTTCTCAACTGGCCTAGCTGGTTAAATAAAGGTGAAATAAAAATAAATAAGTAAGTAGAAAGTGTACAAGAGAAAGTACTGCACTATGTTTTCTGTCAATATACCTGGTAAAATAATGGTTAATAAACAACTCTAAGGCAAACCCTATAAATCTGTAATTTCGTACCCAAATTCTATCTTATATATTACACATTTGATGTCCATGTCACAGCTTAATTTTTATTTGATATAACTAGGCAAGTCAGTTAAGAACCAATTCTTATTTACAATGATGGCCTAACCTGGCCAAATCCTAACCCGGACGACACAGCTGCCCCCCTCATTACTCCTAATTCATATCAGAAAACAATTGTATTTAGGTCTGAAACAAAACTTGATTTATCTTGTGTAATTCCCCTTTTGTTGTGCATCTGGCCCTTTCATTTTGCATCTAGCGAGTAAATGTCTAGCAATTCTTCTGTACTACTGATGCTCCCTTCACCAGTAGTGGTGAGTGGGTAAAACCACTGGGAAAAGCCCATATTACAACCTATGTGTTGTGATTATTGCGTTATTTGCTCTACAACCTGTTCGTTCATATAATAAACAATAAGAAGACTCAGTGGCAGAATAAATTCAACCACATTTTTGTTTCACAAAACCGGAGGGAAACCTCTGTCCTGTGAAGTCCACTAAGCATATTGCATGTCACTAACAGTTACAGTACATGACCTACAGTATGGTTAAACAAGTTAACATTTCTGACATTTTCAGCTATTGATTTGGAGAGTTACAGAAAGTCACAAAGAAACAGGAGCTGCCTCCACTATTCCAGCACCTTTTCAACATCATCAAATCACCTCTGCTTAGTCTAATACAGTGACAACTAAAATATACCAAAAACAATTAAGTCCAATCAACGTAAGCTTAATATGATGTGTCCATGTTTCTGATTTGTGTGTGTGTGTGTGTGCGTGTGTGTGTGTGCGTGCGTGTGTGTGTGTGCGTGAGAGCAAGTAGAAAACATGTTGACTCACCCTACTTGTAGAGAAACGCCATCCTCCTCTTTCATGTTGATGAAACAGTCTTTCACTCTGTCATACACACTTTTATTTTTTGTTGCCCTGGGCTACCTGACTAAAATGCTTGCGTGCTAGCCTAACTTTCTTTCATGTGCAATGTTAGCTAGTTAACATTAGCCTTCTACATCTAGCTACATATTGAACTTCCATCCTCTCAGGCCAGGGGCACAA
Source organism: Oncorhynchus keta (assembly GCF_023373465.1). Taxonomy (NCBI): domain Eukaryota; kingdom Metazoa; phylum Chordata; class Actinopteri; order Salmoniformes; family Salmonidae; genus Oncorhynchus; species Oncorhynchus keta. Next base: position 40,393,413 of record NC_068445.1, on the reverse strand, counting down.
TGCAGGAATTTATTTATTAATTTCCGTTATAATCATTGGCCAGTACGGAGAATTAAGTAAAACCACAAGTTTAGAGCAACACTGATTGGCTATTTTGCTCGTTGGCTTCTCTTGCATTCAATGCTACATGGCGGCAACAATGTTATACTCTTTATGACCAGACAGCATCAGACAGATTACCTACACATACGGAGACAGAGGGGCGCTGTTTCACTCGCTGGGATGTTTTCATTGGTGACATTCCTCTTGCCTCTTGCAAATTGAAGGACAATTATGAGAATACAGAGAGATTAAATAAAAAAGATTTTTGGGGAAGCTTGGCTTCCCTTGGCATCCATGAATACATGCTACTGCCTTTCACAAAAAAAGTTAGCAAATAACAAATAATAGATACAAATGATATACTTACTCATGATATACTTACTCATGATATATCAAATCTTCAAATCAAATGTATTTATTTTCACATCATATATTTTGTTGTGCTGTTGAAAAACAGCCTAAAACCCCAAACAGCAAGCAATGCAGGTGTTTATCATCTTTAGGTGGCTAGAAAACTCATCATTATTATAGAACCTAGGAAGAAACCTAGAGAGGAACCAGGCTATGTGGGGTGGCCAGTCCTCTTCTGGCTGTGCCGGGTGGAGATTATAACAGAACATGACCAAGATGTTCAAATGTTCATAGATGACCAGCAGGGTCAAATAATAATAATCAGAACAGTTTGAAACAGGTCAGCACCTCAGTAAATGTGGACCGGGGACTTTTCTCTGTATAGTCATCAATGAGGTTGCTCTTGCTGGGGCACGGATTCCTGGGCTCAGGTCCTCCGAGAGATGACACCAAGAAAGAGAGAATTAGAGAGAGCATTGGACACTGGCTATCAAACCTCTTCTGGCTGTGCCGGGTGGATGATTATAACAGAACATGGCCAAGATGTTCAAATGTTCATAAATGACCAAATGCATGCTTTTCAACCGAGAACAGTTGAAACTGGAGCAGCAGCATGGCCAGGTGGACTGGGGACAGCACCCTGGAGTCATCATGTCAGGTAGTCCTGGGGCATGGTCCTAGGGCTCAGGTCTTGAAACTGGAGCAGCAGCATGGCCAGGTGGACTGGGGACATCAAGGAGTCATCATGTCCAAGTCCTGGGGCATGGTCCTAGGGCTCAAGGTCCTCCTTCAGAGAAAGAAAGAAGGAGAGAATTAAAACTGCACACTTAGATTCACACAGGACACCGAATTAGGACAGGAGAAGTGTCAGATATAAAATGACCCTAGCCCCCAACAAACTACTGCAGCATAAATACTGGAGGCTGAGACAGGCCAGGGTTTTGTCACTGTGGCCCCATCCGACCCACCACTGGACATGCTCAAACAGGAAGGATATAACCCCACCCACTTCCAGGTCCAAAGTCCAGCCAGGATATACTTATCTCAGTTCACTGGTCACGATGGCAACACCCATCCAAGTATACTTACTCATATATATAGCATTTATCTCACTGATCATCCCTAAAGCCACGCTTTTACACGACTTCATTTGTGCATACATTCTACAGTATGGCTGGTCCTGGAATCGAACCCAAAACCCTGGCGTTGGAGACGCCATGCTCTACCAACTGAGCAAACAGAAGGACCACCACTCATGATCTACTTACTCATGATATAGTCTACTCATGATATACTTACTCATGATATACTTACTCATGATATACTGTCTTCATAAAACAATTTTTTTTATTTATTTTTGTTGTTGTTGAAATAACAGCTAGCCTACAATTTGACAACTGAGGTCATTTATCATCTTTAGCGTGGCAGAATTCTCATCATTATTATAGAACCTAGGAAGAAACCTCATGAGAGGAACCAGGCTATGAGGGGTGGCCATTTCCTCTTCTGGCTGTGCCGGGTGGAGTTTATCCAGAACTCTGGTTGTCTGTTCAACATGGCCAGGTCAAAGTTCAAATGAGAACTAATAATCACAGTAGTTGTCGAGGGTGAAATCATAACCTCAAAAAAAATTTCAGTTGGCTTTTCATAGCCGATCATTCAGAGTATCTCAGAGTATCTCTGGGACAGGTAGCACGTCCCGTGAACAGGTCAGGGTTCCATAGCCGCAGGCAGAACAGTTGAAACTGGAGCAGCAGCACGGCCAGGTGGTCTGGGGAAAGCAAGGAATCATCAGGCCAGGTAGTCTGGAGGCATGGTCCTAGGGCTCAGGTCCTCCGAGAGAAGAGAGAGAGAAAGAAAGAATTAGAGAGAGCATACTTAAATTCACACAGGACACTGGATAAGACAGGAGAAATACTCCAGATATAACAGACTGACCCTAGCCCCCCGACACATAAACTACTGCAGCATAAATACTGGAGGCTGAGACAGGAGGGGTCGGGAGACACTGTGACCCCATCCGACGATGCCCCCGGACAGGGCCAAACAGGCAGGATATAACCCCACCCACTTTGCCAACGCACAGCCCCCACACCACCAGAGGGATATCTTCAACCACCAACTTACCATCCTGAGACAAGGCCGAGTATAGCCCACAAAGATCTCCGCCACGGCACAACCCAAAGGAAGGGGGGGAGGGTTGTGCTGAGTTACTTATCATCTGTCATGGTGATGTATTCCCACGGCAACACGTTTTTCCACACCCGTGTTTGTTCAAGCTGGCCTGAAATGTGATTGGTACACCTCATTCCAACATTGTTTAATTTAAAATATGTTTCCTTACAGCACAAGAAGAATCCAGTTTAGCTATCTGTACATCTGGTCGGGTATACCACAAATAGCTGAATACTACTTTCTTACTTAATCACAATCCCCCAAAAACAACAACATTCGTTGCAGGGGAAAGGCTATGTTATTGAATGGTTTTACATTTTTACCTGTTGTGAAAGACAACCAATGTTGAATCAGTGTCACGCCCTGACCTTAGAGATCCTTTTTATGTCTCTATTTTGGTTTGGTCAGGGCGTGAGTTGGGGTGGGCATTCTATGTCTTGTGTTTCTATGATTTTCTATTTCTATGTTTTGGCCGGGTATGTTTCCCCAATCAGGGACAGCTGTCTATCGTTGCCTCTGATTGGGAACCATACTTAGGTAGCTTTTTCCCCCCACCGTTCTTTGTGGGAAGTAGTCTTTGTTTGTTGGCACTATTGCCTTCAGCGTCACGGTTTATTGTTGGTGTCATTCTTAAATAAAGTAAAATGCACGCTCACCACTCTGCACCTTGGTCCTCTCTTTTCAACAGCCGTGATAATCAGGAAGATGCTGCTAATTAGACACTATGACCATATACAAACACATTTGGCTTAAAAGGTTTTCTTAATTTCTCTCTCTAGGAATTCCATTTTCACTAACAGAGGTTCAATTACCTTGTTGGTATCATAATTCCACAGTTTTATTGACAATTTATGTCCAAAGACCGGTCTCCAAACTAAACATGGTAAGAGACTATGATTGAAAATATGTAAGCCACAGTAAGTGACAAGAGGTTAACACATTCAATACTGCATAAGGTAAACATACACAGTACTTGTAAAAGATATAGCTATAGTAACTATAGTGGGACAACCAGATCTGGGTCATATAACCGAGTCAAACTTCAAATACACAAGGTGGGAGACATCAGTGTAGACACTAATTACAATACACTAACTGTAAGGTGGAGGTGGAGTTTTGTACTGCTCAATGTTCTAGAATATATATATAATATATATATAATATATATGCCATTTTAGCTGACGCTTTTATCCAAAGCGACTTACAGTCATGTGTGCATACATTCTACGTATGGGTGGTCCCGGGAATCGAACCCACTACCCTGGCGTTACAAGCGCCATGCTCTACCAACTGAGCCACAGAAGGACCATAGAATCTAGTCTGTTATGATGAGCCTGAGGATGAGGTCAGGGGGAGGACGGTTTTTCAGCTCAGTTTGAGGAGAATGAGAAATCCATGTCAGAGGAGAGGGGTTAGATGGGGGCCGGATGCTGCTGTTGGTGAGAGCAGGCATACTCTCTAGTTGAGGATGTAGGAATCAGGGATGTTTATAAAACCCTAGATGACTTTAATGGGGTGCTGTTTTGAAGCCACTGCGCAGCCATTCAACTCCTTGACCATTCAACTCCTTGACCATTCAACTCCTACACCATTGTAAAAACGATTTTAGAGGCTATAGAAATGCATGTATTATTGTCAACATTTGTTTTTGCCAAGTATATTCTATCATAGTTGCCTTAATGCATACTTTTAAACATACACATTTAAATAAAAAACTATTATAATAAAACATTCTTTAAAGTATACTTTTTAGAGAGTACTAATGTTACTGTCCCCGCTACAACAAAGAAAAACTTAAATACAAGCAATTTTGTCCGTGACATCCTATGGAGGACTGCTCTTTATGAGGAGAACCAATATGGCGGCTGCTGGCTTCAAAGTGTCTCGTTGGCCAATACATAGCATCAGTATCAAGGGTTTATAAACATCATATGTAGGAATAGTAGAGGCTGGGTTCAATCAAATCAAATTTATTCATAAAGCCCTTCTTACATCAGCTGATGACACAAAGTGATGTACAGAAACCCAGCCTAAAACCCCAAACAGCAAACAATGCAGGTGTAGAAGTACGGTGGCTAGGAAAAACTCCCTAGAAAGGCCAGAACCTAGGAAGAAACCTAGAGAGGACAAGAGGAGCCTAGAATTCAGCTCAGGAGAATGAGAAAGACATGTAACAGATGAGGAGTCAGACAATGGAGGAGGAGGTCTAGCTACTCTAGCTGAGTATTGTTGGCTTACAGTAGTTGATGGAGGGGCTCTACTCTAGGCTAGGGGCTCCAGGGTGTAGGAGTAGTACATGGTCTACAGTAGGGGCTCTAGGGTGTGGGAGTAGTACAGGGTTTACTGTAGGGGCTCTAGGGTGTAGGAGGAGTACAGGGTTTACTGTAGGGGCTCTAGGGTGTGGGAGTAGCAGGGTTTACTGTAGGGGCTCTAGGGTGTAGGAGTAGTACAGGGTCTACTGTATGGGGCTCTAGGGTGTGGGAGTAGCAGGGTTTACTGTAGGGGCTCTAGGGTGTAGGAGTAGTACAGGGTCTACTGTTGAGGCTCTAGGGTATAGGAGTAGTTCAGGGTCTACTGTTGAGGATCTAGGGTGTAGGAGTAGTTCAGGGTCTACTGTAGGGGCTCTAGGGTGTAGGAGTAGTTCAGGGTTTACTGTAGAGGCTCTAGGGTGTAGGAGTAGTACAGGGTCTACTGTAGAGGCTCTAGGGTATAGGAGTAGTACAGGGTCTACTGTAGAGGCTCTAGGGTGTAGGAGTAGTACAGGGTCTACTGTAGAGGCTCTAGGGTGTAGGAGTAGTACAGGGTCTACTGTAGAGGCTCTAGGGTGTAGGAGTAGTACAGGGTCTACTGTAGAGGCTCTAGGGTGTAGGAGTAGTACAGGGTCTACTGTAGAGGCTCTAGGGTGTAGGAGTAGTACAGGGTCTACTGTAGAGGCTCTAGGGTGTAGGAGTAGTACAGGGTCTACTGTAGAGGCTCTAGGGTGTAGGAGTAGTACAGGGTCTACTGTAGAGGCTCTAGGGTGTAGGAGTAGTTCAGGATCCCGCCTGTCTTCAGGAAACATTTATGTTGCCAAGTTCCGATCTTGATGGAGCGCTCGCAGGTCCCCAGCAGGTCGTTGGTGTTGATGTCGCTGTCGTACACCTCCAACCTCAAGATGTTGTTCTCACGGGCGTTGAGGAAGCTGAACTCCTCCTTCCAGCTGGGGTCGTGGTTGTTGTTCTTCACCTCTGTCCTCCCGAGAAAGCCGTGCGCTCTGAACACCTGGATAATAATGAGAATGATTATGATCATAGAGTTAGTTAGAGGAAACATCATGGATATAACCCGTTCGCCTATGAGGATACACAACTGTATGCTAGCATAGCACAATGACTGGAAGTCTACAGGTAAGCTAGCATACCTAGCTAGCATTAATTCGAAAAACTACCTGTAACTTCCTTCATACGGCACGCAGAGGCATAAATCTGGTATCGACGAGTTCATCTGACTCTGGGTAAAGAATCTGGGTAAAGAATCTCCAGAATCTCGCGGTATCCCTTTAAAGTAGTCAACTGAGTGGGTATGGTCGTCACTAGTTACCACAGCCACAAAGTCATAAACCCCGCCCATTTCTATAATTTATCTTTGTAAAATCGGATTTTAAACCCAACCCCAACCCTAACATTAACGTTAACCAGGCTGCTAACCTTATGCCTAACCCTGACCCTAAATTAATGCATACATTTTTTTGTGTGGCTGTGGTATGTAGTGGAAACCAGTGTGTTGGGAGGGATCAGCGAAGGAGAGCAGATCAGGAGAGCATTGTCTCTTTCTTCAAATTGGGTTAACTATGGATTGAATGAAATTAATGGCAAGATTTGTTTCAGGACTCCAGCCCCGCAGGTGGCGGTAAATTACCAATATAAGCTTTGTGAAAATTGACTACTTAAAAATGGAGATGGCTTTAATGGCGCTGCCCATGCTCAGATACAAAGACGAGTCCTCTAACTAACTCTATGAATTCTGATATTAATGCTGAAAATGATCCAAATAATCTTTTACCTTTATTTAACTAGGCAAGTCAGCGAAGAACAAATCCTTACTTTTCACGGCCGTCAAAGGAAGTTGACCAAAGCGCAGCGTGGTGAGCGTACATATTCCTTTTATTTAGGATGACGCCGACAAAAAACAATAAACAATACAAAACAACCGTGAAGCTTAAACCTCTTGAAGCTAGGGAGCAGAATTTTTATGTTTGGAAAAAATAATGTTCCCAATGTAAGCTGCCTATTTCTCAGGCCCAGATGCTGGAATATGCATATAATTGACAGATTAGGATAGAAAACACTCTAAAGTTTCCAAAACTGTCAAAATATTGTCTGTGAGTTTAACAGAACTGATTTTGCAGGCGAAAACCTGAGGAAATCCAACCCAGAAGTGCCTCTTATTTTGAAAAACTCCTGTTCCATAGCCAGCCTTTCCTCCATATCAACCAGATTCATTTTGCAAATGCTTCCACAGAGTGTGAACAGTCTTTAGACATAGTGTCAAGGTTTTATTCTGAAAAATGAGTGAGATTTATCAAAACGCGTCAGTGGATAGCTGAATGTCCTTCGATTAGTTCATGCGCGTTCAACATTTTCTTTATCTCTTTTATTGAATAGTTTACCATCCGGTTGAAATATTATTGATTATTTATGTTAAAAACAACCTGAGGATTGGTTATAAAAAATGTTTGTTTCTACAAACTTTACGGATACTATTTGGAATTTTTGTCTGCCCTTCATGACCGCTCAAGCCTGTTGATTTCTGAACATACCAAATTTAGGTTTTTGGATATAAAAATAATATTTATCGAACAAAAGGAACATTTATTGTGTAACTGGGAGTCTCGTGAGTGCAAACATCCGAAGATCATCAAAGGTAAACGATTAATTTGATTGCTTTTCTGACTTCTGTGACCAATCTACATTGCTGCTAGCTGTTCGTAATGTTTTGTCTAGTGATCGATAAACTCACAAACGCTTGGATTGCTTTCGCTGTAAAGCATATTTTCAAAATCTGACACGATAGGTGGATTAACAACAAGCTAAACTGTGTTTTGGTATATTTCACTTGTGATTTAGTGAAAATGAATATTTTTTGTCATTTTTAAAAAATTTGGCACTGCAATTCAGAGGTTGTTTACGAAAATGATCCCGTTAAAGGGATACGTGCGCCAAGAGTTAAGGGCTATATGCCACAAACAAAGTTAACTTCCCACACTGAAAGGAGGGAAAAGGGCTACCTAAGTATGGTTCCCAATCAGAGACAACGATAGACAGCTGTCCCTAATTGAGAACCATACCCGGCCAAAACATAGAAATACAAAATCATAGAAAACAAAAACATTGAATGCCCACCTCAAATCACACCCTGACGAAACCAAATAGAGACATAAAAAGGCTCTCTAAGGTCAGGGCGTGGCATTATTTACAAAGACAAACCCTCCTCTAACCCGGACGACGCTGGGCCAATAGACTCCCAATCATGGCCGTTTGTGATACAGCCCGGGATCGAATAATCTTAACATCACACATCAGCTATCATGGTGGACAGGTGACTCAGGTGAGGAGAGATTTACCTCGACGTAGGCATCAGGGGTCCCTAGCAGGCTGCTGTGCAGGTCAGTGGCATGGAGGTTGAACACCTTGAGGACTTTAGGTTCCTCTGCTGCATAGATCTGGACCACAGTCAGAACACACACCACCAGCAGGCACCACGGGAGAGAGGAGGAGGACATGTCTCTCAGTCTGATAGGGCTTGATCCGTGGAGGGAAGACAACTAGAGAGAGAGGGGGTGTTAGGGAGATGAAAGGAGAAAATATAAGCACATCCATCACCTGTTTCTCTAAGAGCATGTCACAGAGCAAGAAGAGCAAGAAAAGATACATTAAAATACATAAATAATTAGAAGATAGAAGGAACAGGATATATCAGGACAATACCCACTGGTCACAGTTCAAAGTCTATTTCTGATTTACATTTGGTTGTCATTGGATTTAGGTTACATTGATTACTTTTTGCAAATTCAGAATTCCACGTTGATTCAAAGTCATCACATAGATTTTTGTGGAAACAATGTTGATTCAACCAGTTTTTGCCCAGTGAGTTCTATACATAATGTCAATTTTCAAATATAATACATTATAAAGTAAACTCTCATTACATGACTCATAAAAGGTCATAATACCTGTGTTCTGTAGAGTCTGGAGACGAGTCTGTCTGCCTCAGGGGGAAACAACCACTTCTGGTTTTTCCTATGCCCTCTCACTGTTTATAAAGACCTCACCTGTGCATCCACAATATACCCTCAACACAGATGCTTTGTACCAAATGACACCCTATTCCCTACATAGTGCTCTACTTTTGACCAGATCCCTATAGATCCTGGTCAAAAGTAGTGCACCACCTTGGCCAGGGTGTCATTTGGGACACAGATAGAGGGCCAATGGAGACAGGTGGCCTGTTCTCAGTGATGCCTCAACCAATGAGATAGCACTCTGTTGCTAAACAACAGCAACACCTACAAGTATTATTAACCTCTCTGATGCTGATGAATGAAGGCCCGGCTTTTTGATTAACACTTTGTGGGCTAGTTTTCTGGACACAAATTAAACTTGGTCCTGGACTACAAAGAAAAGCCCTTTCAACAGGGATTCTACATTAAGTGTGCTTTTAATTTCAGCATTAGGCTTAATCTGGGTCATCAAACCTCAATGTTCATTAAGAGAAATCCATGAAAATTCAAATTCATAATCACTGACATGTTAAGATAAAAAGTAAACACTTTACGTGATGAAATAAATATCCAGACTGAGACCATAACACTATATATGCCATTTAGCTGACGCTTTTATCCAAAGCGACTTACAGTCATGTGTGCATACATTCTACGTATGGGTGGTCCCGGGAATCGAACCCACTACCCTGGCGTTACAAGCGCCATGCTCTACCAACTGAGCCACAGAAGGACCACAAGATGCAGAACTGAACTGAGATGCAGGTTTCTTTGTTGATGCCATCGTCATATCAGATGAGTGATCCGATATCCAGTAGGGACAAGGTCACAGGGAGCATTTGGCATATGCTCAGTTATTGGGGTTAGTTCATTAACAAATGCACTTAAATATGATAATCAGACATTGTGATAGGGGTGAGTACATAGTATGTGCGTCTCTTAGGTCAAGAGGGTGTTTGGAATGAGCGTGGGGTCAAAGGTCAGCGTCGTGTAACGGTTGAGGTCCTGCTGGTCAGGGGCATAAAACAAATCACATTTAATAAAGCACATTGCATGCATGTCGTTGTATATGGCTTTTCAAATCTGATTCCATGAAATGCAATGTCATTTTACATGACTGGAGACGTCACAAGAACGTTTTTTAATAGCATACAAATGACCAAAATGGCTACTCCGACGTCGACATACTGAGATGAGTTAAACAAATGACGCTGTCTTTAAATGCAACCCTGTAGCATAGGCCAATGAAAAGTATGGATGCACAGATTATATGAGGAGGAAATTATACTTCACCAACTTTCCAGTGGCACCCAGTCATCCTGTCATCCAGTCATCCTGTCATCCAGTCATCCAGTCATCCAGTCATCCTGTCATCCAGTCATCCAGTCATCCTGTCATCCTGTCATCCAGTCATCCTGTCATCCAGTCATCCAGTCATCCTGTCATCCAGTCATCCAGTCATCCTGTCATCCAGTCATCCAGTCATCCTGTCATCCAGTCATCCTGTCATCCAGTCACCCAGTCATCCAGTCATCCTGTCATCCTGTCACCCTGTCACCCAGTCATCCTGTCATCCTGTCACCCAGTCATCCAGTCATCCTGTCATCCAGTCATCCAGTCATCCAGTCACCCAGTCATCCAGTCATCCAGTCATCCTGTCATCCTGTCACCCAGTCATCCAGTCATCCAGTCATCCAGTCATCCTGTCATCCAGTCATCCAGTCATCCAGTCATCCAGTCACCCAGTCATCCAGTCATCCAGTCATCCAGTCATCCTGTCATCCTGTCATCCTGTAATGGGTGCGTGTTGGTGGCAGGGAAGTCAGGCGCAGGAGAGTGAACTTGGTATAAACAGAGCAATTTAATAAATGCTAAAAAAAAAACAAAAAAAAAACAATATATAGAAAAATAATATAAACGGGTACAAAACCCATCACACACCAGAACATGACTTGAGCAAAACATACAACAAACAATCACCAACCAGGAGATGAGGGGAAACAGAGGGTTAAATACACAACGTGTCATTGATGGGATTGAAACCAGGTGTGAAGGAAGACAAGACAAAACAAATGGAAAATGAAAAATGGATCAGCGAAGGCTAGAAGGTCTGTGACGTCGACCGCCCGAACAAGGAGAGGGGCCAAGTTCAGCGGAAGTCGTGACACATCCAAACTGTTTTTTCCCCGCAATTGCATTTTTTATATTATCAAAGGCCTTTTAGCTGCTGACTGTTGTTCATCGACAGACACATTGACAGACACATTGATAGACACATTGACAGACACATTGACGGACACATTGACAGACACATTGACGGACACATTGACAGACACATCGACAGCCACTTTATATTGACAGACACATTGACGGACACATTGACAGACACTTTGACAGACACATTGACAGCCACATTGACGGACACCTTGACAGACACATTGACAGCCACTTTGACAGACACATTGACAGACACATTGACAGACACATTGACGGACACATTGACAGACACTTTGACAGACACATTGACAGACACATTGACAGACACTTTGACAGACACATTGACAGCCACATTGACGGACACCTTGACAGACACTTTGACAGACACATTCACGGACACATTGACAGACACTTTGACAGACACATTGACAGACACATTGACGGACACATTGACAGACACATTGACAGCCACATTGACAGCCACATTGACAGCCACTTTGACAGCCACATTGACAGCCACTTTGACAGACACATTGACAGACACATTGACAGACACATTGACAGACACATTGACAGACACATTGACAGACACATTGACAGACACATTGACAGACACATTGACAGACACATTGACAGACACATTGACGGACACATTGAGAGACACAGACACATTGACAGCCACATTGACACATTGACAGCCACATTGACAGCCACTTTGACACCTTGACAGACACATTGACAGACACATTTGACATTGACACATTGACAGACACATTGACAGACACATTGACACACATTGACAGACACATTGACGGACACATTGACAGACACTTTGACAGACACATTGACAGACACATTGACGGACACCTTGACAGACACATTGACAGACACTTTGACAGACACATTGACAGACACATCGACAGACACTTTGACAGACACATCGACAGCCACATTGACAGCCACATTGACAGACACTTTGACAGCCACATTGACAGCCACTTTGACAGACACATTGACAGACACATTGACAGCCACTTTGACAGACACATTGACAGACACATCGACAGACACATTGACAGACACTTTGACAGCCACATTGACAGCCACTTTGACAGACACATTGACAGACACATTGACAGCCACTTTGACAGACACATTGACAGACACATTGACAGACACATCGACAGACACATTGACAGACACTTTGACAGCCACATTGACAGCCACTTTGACAGACACATTGACAGACACATTGACAGCCACTTTGACAGACACATTGACAGCCACATTGACAGCCACATTGACAGACACTTTGACAGCCACATTGACAGCCACTTTGACAGACACATTGACAGACACATTGACGGACACCTTGACAGCCACATTGACAGCCACATTGACAGACACTTTGACAGACACATTGACAGACACATTGACGGACACCTTGACAGACACATTGACAGCCACATTGACAGCCACATTGACAGACACATTGACAGATACATTGACAGACACATTGACAGACACATTGACAGACACATCGACAGACACATTGACAGACACATTGACAGACACATTAACAGCCACTTTGACAGACACATTGACAGATACATTGACAGATACATCGACAGACACATTGACAGACACTTTGACAGACACATTGACAGCCACTTTGACAGACACATTGACAGATACATTGACAGACACATTGACAGACACATTGACAGACACATCGACAGACACATTGACAGACACATTGACAGACACATTAACAGCCACTTTGACAGACACATTGACAGATACATTGACAGACACATTGACAGACACATTGACAGACACATCGACAGACACATCGACAGACACATTGACAGACACATTGACAGACACATTGACAGACACATTAACAGCCACATTGACAGACACATTGACAGACACATTGACAGACACATTGACAGACACATTGACAGACACAACTCAACAGTCAGCTGTTTGATATTTGCCCCATGGCCTGCCCAGTTGTGGGATTCCCGACAGTAGGCCTATATGTGCTATGGCTAAATGATGCTCTCTGGTGAAGTATTTTTAATGATTTCATTTATTTCTGTACAAACAGGAGCAATTAGGCCTTTATCATTTCACAAATGTATTTGACTTTATTGTGGCTATGTTTTCATCCCCAAGGCCAAATAATCAACACTTCTTATTATTCGAAAAGAAAGGAGGACCAAGGCAGTCTTCATATAATTAATTACAATGCCTTTATTAGTATGGCACGTTCAATAGAAACAATAAACGACGCGTTTCGGCTGCATGGTCTTCGTCAGGGAGGACAACAAAAAACGACGCGTTTCGGCTGCATGGTCTTCGTCAGGGAGGACAACAAAAAACAACACATTTCGGCTGCATGGTCTTCGTCAGGGAGGACAACAAAAAACGACACGTTTCGGCTGCATGGTCTTCGTCAGGGAGGACAACAAAAAACAACACGTTTCGGCTGCATGGTCTTCGTCAGGGAGGACAACAAAAAGTACTACTTTTTAGTCTTCTGATACTTCTAGCTTGGAGTTGTATTTTTATGATCACATAGCTACAGTATTTCACCTTTTAATGTGTATAGTATTGCTTACTATGTGTGTCCAATCAATTGTGTAACCACTCCCTCTTCCAATTAGGGCTAATTGGAAAAGCTAATTGGACATTGTATTCCTTTTTTAAAACTTTTTTGTCCTCCCTGACGAAGGCCATGCAGCCGAAACGCATCGTTAAAAAAAAAAAAACTTTGTTTCTATTGAACATGCCATACTAATAAAGGCATTTTAATTAATTATATGAAGAGGGCCTTGGTTCTCCTTTCTTTATGATGACCAATTTACCCCTTTTACCAAAGAGCACCTTCTGTCTACCAAAATGTAATATTGTGTACCTTAGTAGCTCTTCCCTTCCTCCTCTTTCTACTTCTTGTTATTTGTTCAATGGATTGTGGTCAGGATCCCATGAGGTTATTGCATATAATAACATCCCATTTAAAACAGTCTATCAGCAAGTAGCCTACAATTTCAAGAGAGTGTAGTCAGTAAGACAATGAACAAGTATTTGTTATCTTATCAATTATTTCCCTTTTTTAGCCCATAGTGGTTTAGTTATATTGTCATAGAAACGACGCAGGCCCTTTTTTAAACAATTGTAGCACAGATTTTATGTTCATAATGCAAATAAGAAAAGATATCAAATTATTTGAACAGCCTTTGGGAAAAGTGTCAAAATATATACAGTATTTGCATCAGTAGACTAAGTGACTGAAATGCATCAGAAAAGTATTGGAGGGTTCAGGAAGGCATCAAGGAGGCTAATCAGGAAGCGGCTATAGGTCTAATGTGTGCAGAGAAGAAGTGCATTGCTTTGACTTGCTAGACTAATGATCATGAGCACTCACCTCAACTTAGCTAACATTTTCACAGGCTAATATTTGACCCAATATCCAAATGGAGATTCAGTGAAAACAAACGTATGACATTGATTTATCAAGATGAGTTCCCTTGCTTGTCTCAAAGATGCGCAATGGCGCTGTCCCAATAACCGGTGCTGGAATATCAGGTGAATAACCAATATAATAATATAACCATCAATAGTATAACCAGTGGAGGAGCCTAGTGGAGCACAATGTTATATTATTACATCATAGCCTAGTGGAGCACAATGTTATATTATTACATCATCATGTATTATAACCAGTGGAGAAGCCTAGTGGAGCACAATGTTATATTATTACATCATCATGTATTATTACATTTACATTTACATTTAAGTCATTTAGCAGACGCTCTTATCCAGAGCGACTTACAAATTGGACCAGTGGAGTCGCCTAGTGGAGCACAATGTTATATTATTACATCATCATGTATTATAACCAGTGGAGTCGCCTAGTGGAGCACAATGTTATATTATTACATCATCATGAATTATAACCAGTGGAGTAGCCTAGTGGAGCACAATGTTATATTATTACATCATCATGTATTATAACCAGTGGAGTCGCCTAGTGGAGCACAATGTTATATTATTACATCATCATGTATTATAACCAGTGTAGTAGCCTAGTGGAGCGCAATGGAATTTCTTAGTGACCCCAAACTTTTGAATGGTAGTGTACACTCAGCCTCTTGCAAATTGAAGGGAAATTATGAGAATACAGAGAGATGAAATAAAATGATTTTTGGGGAAGCTTGGCTTCCCTTGGCATCCATGAATACATGCTACTGCCTTTCACAGACAAGTTAGCAAATAACAAATAATAGATACAAATGATATACTTACTCATGATCTACTTACTCATGATATACTTACTCATGATCTACTTACTCATGATCTACTTACTCATGATATACTTACTCATGATATACTTACTCATGATATACTTACTCATGATCTACTTACTCATGATATACTTACTCATGATCTACTTACTCATGATCTACTTACTCATGATATACTTACTCATGATCTACTTACTCATGATCTACTTACTCATGATATACTTACTCATGATATACTTACTCATGATCTACTTACTCATGATATACTTACTCATGATCTACTTACTCATGATATACTTACTCATGATATACTTACTCATGATATACTTACTCATGATCTACTTACTCATGATATACTTACTCATGATCTACTTACTCATGATATACTTACTCATGATATACTTACTCATGATATACTTACTCATGATATACTTCAGTCTTCATAAAACAATTCATTTTTACCATATTTTTTATGTTGTTGAAATAACAGCTAGCCTACAATTTGAAAACGAGGTGCTTATCATCTTTAGCGTGACAGAATTCTCATCATTATTACTCACCTGTTAATCGCAGACTCCCAGTAACCAACCAGTAACCTCTCTCTTAAAGCTCATTGGAGGAGAAGATCCAATGTCCCTCCCATGGACCCTCTCCTCCAATGATCTTTAAGATGAATTGAGGAAACAAGGAGGGAGGAAGCAAGGATTTGACAGCCAGAAATGTTTTCATAGACAGCCAGTCCAATGTGTCCATAAAGGGGAGGTTACTAGTTCTTTAAGCCTCATTGTCAAATTGTAGGCTAGCTGTTATTTCTATAACATGAATATGGTATTTCAGTGAAGAACTAGAGAGAGCCAGACTGAGACCATTGTGCAGGGAAACAAGATTTGTATTAATTGTTGTCATACTAAAGTGAGGATCAGAGCAGGCCAGACACAGTGACAGCAGGCCAGACACAGTGACAGCAGGCCAGACACAGTGACAGCAGGCTAGACACAGTGACAGCAGGCCAGACACCAGTGAGTGACAGATGTTAACTCATTCACTACTGCAGTTCTAAGGTAAATGTGTAGACACTAATTACAATGAACTAACTGTAGGGGGGAGGTGGAGTTTTGTACTGCTCAATGTTCTAGAATCGAGTCTGTTATGATGAGCCTGAGGATGAGGTCAGGGGGAGGACGGTTTTTCAGCTCAGTTTGAGGAGAATGAGAAATCCATGTCAGAGGATAGGGGTTTGATGGGGGCCGGATGTTGTTGTTGGTAAGAGCAGGCATACTCTCTAGTTGAAGGGTGTAAGGAATCAATAATGTGTATAAAACCCTAGATGACTACAATTGGCCGCTGTTTGGAAGCCACTGCGCAGCCATTCAACTCCTTCACCATTCAACTCCTTCACCATTGTAAAAACAATTTGGGATTATATAGAAATGCATTTATTGTTGTCAACATTTGTTTTTGCCAAGTATAGTCTATTATATATGCCTTAATGCATACTTTTAAAGTATAATAAAGTAGCGTTTTTAGAGAGTACCAATGTTACTGTCCCATCTACAACAAAGAAAGACTTAAATACATGTAATTTTGTCCGTGACATCCTATGGAGGACTGCTCTTTATGAGGAGAACCGATATGGCGGCGGCTGGCTTCAATAAGGTTTGATTTGATTTGATTTGGAATGAGAAAGCAATGTAACAGATGAGGGGTCAGACAAGGGAGGAGGAGGTCTAGCTACTCTAGCTGAGTATTGTTGGATTACAGTTGTTGATGGAGGGGCTCTATGCTAGGCTAGGTGCTCCAGGGTGTAGGGTAGGACTAATACAGGGTCTACTATAGAGGCTCTAGGGTGTAGGAGTAGTATAGGGCCTACTGTAGGGGCTCTAGGGTGTAGGACTAGTACAGGGTCTACTGTAGAGGCTCTAGGGTGTAGGACTAGTACAGGGTCTACTGTAGAGGCTCTAGGGTGTAGGACTAGTACAGGGTCTACTGTAGAGGCTCTAGGGTGTAGGAGTAGTACAGGGTCTACTGTAGAGGCTCTAGGGTGTAGGACTAGTACAGGGTCTACTGTAGAGGCTCTAGGGTGTAGGACTAGTACAGGGTCTACTGTAGAGGCTCTAGGGTGTAGGACTAGTACAGGGTCTACTGTAGAGGCTCTAGGGTGTAGGAGTAGTACAGGGTCGACTGTTGGGGATCTAAGGTGTAGGAGTAGTACAGGGTCTACTGTAGAGGCTCTAGGGTGTAGGAGTAGTACAGGGTCTACTGTAGAGGCTCTAGGGTGTAGGAGTAGTTCAGGATCCCGCCTGTCTTCAGGAAACATTTATGTTGCCAAGTTCCAATCTTGATGGAGCGCTCGCAGGTCCCCAGCAGGTTGTCGACGAAAATGTTGCTGTCGTACACCTCCAACCTCAAGATGTTGTTCTCACGGGCGTTGAGGAAGCTGAACTCCTCCTTCCAGCTGGGGTCATGGTTGTTGTTCTTCACCTCTGTCCTCCCGAGAAAGCCGTGCATTCTGAACACCTGGATAATAATGAGAATGGGTTGTGAGTGATCAGTGTGATCAGCCAAGGAGAGCAGATCAGGAGAGCAGATGATCAGCAGAGAGCAGATCAGGAGAGCATTGTCTCTTTCTTCAAACATTGGATTTAATTAAATTAATGACACACGATTTGGTTCAGGACTTCAGCCCTGCAGGTGGCAGTAAATTACATATATAAGCTTTGTGAAAATTGACTACTTAAAAATGGAGATGGCTTTAATGGCGCTGCCCATGCTCAGATACAAAGACGAGTCCTCTAACTAACTCTATGAATTCTGATATTAATGCTGAAAATGATCCAAATAATCTTTTACCTTTATTTAACTAGGCAAGTCAGTTAAGAATAAATTCTTATTTACAATGACAAACCCTCCTCTGACCCGGACGACGCTGGGCCAATAGTACGCCGCCCAATGAGACTCCCAATCACGGCCGGTTGTCTCAGCTATCATGGTGGACAGGTGACTCAGGTGAGGAGAGATTTACCTCGACGTAGGCATCAGGGGTCTGGAACAAGCCGCTGTGCAGGTCAGTGGCATGGAGGTTGAACACCTTGAGGACCATAGGTTCCTCTGCTGCATAGATCTGGACCACAGTCAGAACACACACCACCAGCAGGCACCACGGGAGAGAGGAGGAGGACATGTCTCTCAGTCTGATAGGGCTTGATCCGTGGAGGGAAGACAACTAGAGAGAGAGGGGGTGTTAGGGAGATGAAAGGAGAAAATATAAGCACATCACCTGTTTCTCTAAGAGCATGTCACAGAGCAAGAAGAGCAAGAAAAGATACATTAAAATACATAAATAATTAGAAGATAGAAGGAACAGGATATATCAGGACAATACCCACTGGCCACAGTTCAAAGTCTATTTCTGATTTACATTTGGTTGTCGTTGGATTTAGGTTACATTGATTACTTTTTGCAAATTCAGAATTCCACGTTGATTCAAAGTCATCACATAGATTTTTGTGGAAACAATGTTGATTCAACCAGTTTTTGCCCAGTGAGTTCTATACATAATGTCAATTTTCAAATATAATACATTATAAAGTAAACTCTCATTACATGACTCATAAAAGGTAATAATACCTGTGTTCTGTAGAGTCTGGAGACGAGTCTGTCTGCCTCAGGGGGAAACAACCACTTCTGGTTTTTCCTATGCCCTTTCACTGTTTATAAAGACCTCACCTGTGCATCCACAATATACCCTCAACACAGATGCTTTGTACCAAATGACACCCTATTCCCTACATAGTGCTCTACTTTTGACCAGGGCCCTATAGATCCTGGTCAAAAGTAGTGCACCATCTTGGCCAGGGTGTCATTTGGGACACAGATAGAGGGCCAATGGAGACAGGTGGCCTGTTCTCAGTGATGCCTCAACCAATGAGATAGCACTCTGTTGCTAAACAACAGCAACACCTACAAGTATTATTAACCTCTCTGATGCTGATGAATGAAGGCCCGGCTTTTGGATTAACACTTTGTGGGCTAGTTTTCTGGACACAAATTAAACTTGGTCCTGGACTACAAAGAAAAGCCCTTTCAATAGGGATTCTACATTAAGTATGCTTTTTAGTTGAGCATGGCCTTAAGCCAAATACATTTAATCTCAGTTTTTCATAATTCCTGACATGTAATCCTAGTAACAATTCTGTGTCTTAGGTCAGTTAGGACCACCACTTCATTTTAAGAATGAAGTGGTGTCAGAATAATAGTAGAGAGAATTATATCTTATAGCTTTTATTTCTTTCATCGCTTTCCCAGTGGGTCAGAAGTTTACATACAATCAATTCGTATTTGGTAGCATTGCCTTTAAATTGTTTAACTTGGGTCAAATGTTTTGGGTAGCCTTCCACAAGCTTCCCTCAATAATGGGTGAATTTAGTCCCATTCCTCCTGACAGAGCTGGTGTAACTGAGTCAAGTTTGTAGACTTCCTGGCTCGCACACACTTTTTCAGTTCTGCCTACAAATTTTCTATTGAGCTCCATTTTTTGTGATGGCAACTCCAATACCTTGACTTTGTTGTCCTGAAGCCATTTTGCCACAACTTTGGAAGTATGCTTGGGGTCATTTTCCATTTGTAAGACCCATTTGCAACCAAGCTTTAACTTCCTGACTGATGTCTTGAGATGTTGCTTCAATATGTCCACATAATTTTCCTCCCTAATGATGCCATCTATTTTGCGAAGTACATCAGTCCCTCCTGCACCAAAGCACCCCCGTGCTTCATGGTTGGGATGTTGTTCTTCGGCTTGCAAGCCTCCCCTTTTTTCCTCCAAACATAACGATGGTCATTATGGCCAAACAGCTCTATTTTTGTTTCATCAGACCAGAGGACATTTCTCCAAAAAGTATGATCTTTGTCCCCATGTGCAGTTTCAAACTATAGTCTGGCGTTTTTATGGTGGTTTTGGAGCAGTGTCTTCTTCCTTGCTGAGTGGCCTTTCAGGTTATGTCAATATAGGACTCGTTTTACTGTGGATATAGATACTTTTGTACTTTTGTAGAACCACGGAGAGTTTCCTTAAGTCTCAAAGAAAATAGGCGCTGCCTCCACTATTCCAGCACAGTTTCAACATTATCAAATCACCTCTGCTTAGTCTAATACAGTGACAACTAAAAACAATTTAGTCCAATCAGCCATGGCAGTCCCATGGTTCCGATTCCTCTCTCTCTCTCTCTCTCTCTCTCTCTCTCTCTCTCTCTCTCTCTCTCTCTCTCTCTCTCTCTCTCTCTCTCTCTCTCTCTCTCTGTGGTTCATGCAGAGCCCCTACAGTAGATTCTGTATTACTCCAACACCCTAGAGCCTCGACAGTAGACCCTGTACTACTCCTACACCCTAGAGCCCCTACAGTAGACCCTGTACTACTCCTACACCCTAGAGCCCCTAGCCTAGCATAGAGCCCCTCCATCAACTACTCTCATCCAACAATACTCAGCTAGAGTAGCTCGACCTCCTCCTCCCTTGTCTGACCCCTCATCTGTTACATGGCTTTCTCATTCCAAATCAAATCAAAACTTATTTGTCAAATGCGCCGAATACAACAAGTGTAGACTTTACAGTGAAATGCTGACTTACAAGCCCTTAACCAACTGTGCAGTTCAAGAAGAGTTAAGAAAATAGTTACCAAGTAGACTAAAATAAAAATTAACACAATAAGAATAACAATAACGAGACTATACACAGGGGGCACCGGTACAGAGTCAGTGTGGAGGCTATACACAGGTGGCACCGGTACAGAGTCAGTGTGGAGGCTATACACAGGGGGTACAGAGTCAGTGTGCGGGGGTACAGGTTAGTTGGGTTAGTTAGAAATGTCCTTGTTTTTGAAAGAAAAGCACGTTTTTTGTCCATTAAAACAACATCAAATTGATCATAAATACAGTGTAGACATTGTTAATGTTGTAAATAACTATTGTAGCTGTAAACGGCTGATTTTTTTATGGAATATCATAATATGCGTACAGAGGCCCATTATCAGCAACCATCACTCCTGTGTTACAATGACATGTTGTGAAGAGGTGTCTCCAGGATGCTGGCCTTCTAGGCAGAGTTTCTCTGTCCAGTGTCTGTGTCCTTTTGCCCATCTTAATCTTTTATTTTTATTGGCCAGTCTGAGATATGGCTTTTTCTTTGCAACTCAGCCTTGACGGCCAGCATCCCGGAGTCGCCTCTTCACTGTGACATTGAGACTGGTGTTTTGCGGGTACTATTTAATGAAGCTGACAGTTGAGGACTTGTTCAATTGTGCACCGGGGCCTCCCACTCCTCTTTCTATTCTGGTTAGAGCCAGTTTGGGCTGTACTGTGAATGGAGTAGTACACAGTGTTGTATGTCTGTGTCTTCCGGGTTGGAGCGAGCGGTCGCATCGCACTTCGCTCCGCAGGTAGTATAACTTTTTCATTACATTTCATTACATTTCATTATAGTACAACGGTTGATTTGTCTAATCCTAGCAATTTCTTCTTAGCTAGCTACATAGCCGTCCTTGTATCAGAGATAATTGCATAATTATCGTATTTCGTCGCCCTAACGTAGCCTTCACTGCTATTCACTGCTATTCGCCCAGCAGCTAGCCAGCTAGCAAACGCTAGCAAACGCCCACAGATTAGCAGCACTGTAGTACTATTACACTCAACTGAACGACTTGATTAGTTTAGTGTTAGCTAGCTACATAGCTGTCTTTGTATCCAAGATAATTGTGTAGTTTAGAGTGTGTAGTCTTGGAGTGATTATCTTAATTTACCGAGGTTAGCTAGCCAGCTATTTGTCGTCCTTAACGTAGGAGACTCTGCTAGCTAGCCAACAGCTAACAGCTAACAGCTAGCCAACGTCTACTGAATTGAACCCAACAACCCGGTCGCACTCACAGGTAGTATCACATTTTCATTTCATTTCATTACAGTACAACGGTTTGATTTGTTTGATCGTAGCTAGCTACATAGCTACATAGCTGGCTACATAGCCGTCTTTGTATCAAAGATAATTGTGTAGTCTAGAGCGATTTTCTAGGTTAGCTAGCCAGCTATTGTCGTTCTTTTAACGCAACGTAACGTAAACAACACTGCTAGCTAGCCAGCTAGCCCCCGAATAGCAGCACTGCAGAAACTATTACACTCAACGGAACGACTTGATTAGTGTAGTGTCAACAACGCAGCTACTGCCAGCTAGCCTACTTCAGCAGTACTGTATCATTTTAATCATTTTAGTCAATAAGATTCTTGCTATGTAAGCTTAACTTTCTGAACATTCGAGACGTGTAGTCCACTTGTCATTCCAATCTCCTTGCATTAACGTAGCCTCTTCTGTAGCCTGTCAACTATGTGTCTGTCTATCCCTGTTCTCTCCTCTCTGCACAGACCATACAAACGCTCCACACCGCGTGGCCGCGGCCACCCTAATCTGGTGGTCCCAGCTCGCACGACGCACGTGGAGTTCCAGGTCTCCGGTAGCCTCTGGAACTGCCGATCTGCGGCCAACAAGGCAGAGTTCATCTCAGCCTATGCCTCCCTCCAGTCCCTTGACTTCTTGGCACTGACGGAAACATGGATCACCACAGATAACACTGCTACTCCTACTGCTCTCTCTTCGTCCGCACACGTGTTCTCGCACACCCCGAGAGCTTCTGGTCAGCGGGGTGGTGGCACCGGGATCCTCATCTCTCCCAAGTGGTCATTCTCTCTTTCTCCCCTCACCCATCTGTCTATCGCCTCCTTTGAGTTCCATGCTGTCACAGTTACCAGCCCTTTCAAGCTTAACATCCTTATCATTTATCGCCCTCCAGGTTCCCTCGGAGAGTTCATCAATGAGCTTGATACCTTGATAAGCTCCTTTCCTGAGGACGGCTCACCTCTCACAGTGCTGGGCGACTTTAACCTCCCCACGTCTACCTTTGACTCATTCCTCTCTGCCTCCTTCTTTCCACTCCTCTCCTCTTTTGACCTCACCCTCTCACCTTCCCCCTACTCACAAGGCAGGCAATACGCTCGACCTCATCTTTACTAGATGCTGTTCTTCCACTAACCTCATTGCAACTCCCTCCAAGTCTCCGACCACTACCTTGTATCCTTTTCCCTCTCGCTCTCATCTAACACCTCCCACACTGCCCCTACTCGGATGGTATCGCGCCGTCCCAACCTTCGCTCTCTCTCCCCCGCTACTCTCTCCTCTTCCATCCTATCATCTCTTCCCTCTGCTCATACCTTCTCCAACCTATCTCCTGATTCTGCCTCCTCAACCCTCCTCTCCTCCCTTTCTGCATCCTTTGACTCTCTATGTCCCCTATCCTCCAGGCCGGCGCGGTCCTCCCCTCCCGCCCCATGGCTCGACGACTCATTGCGAGCTCACAGAACAGGGCCCCGGGCAGCTGAGCGGAAATGGAGGAAAACTCGCCTCCCTGCGGACCTGGCATCCTTTCACTCCCTCCTCTCTACATTTTCCTCCTCTGTCTCTGCTGCTAAAGCCATTTTCTACCACTCTAAATTCCAAGCATCTGCCTCTAACCCTAGGAAGCTCTTTGCCACCTTCTCCTCACTCCTGAATCCTCCTCCCCCTCCCCCCTCCTCCCTCTCTGCAGATGACTTCGTCAACCATTTTGAAAAGAAGGTCGACGACATCCGATCCTCGTTTGCTAAGTCAAACGGCACCGCTGGTTCTGCTCACACTGCCCTACCCTGTGCTCTGACCTCTTTCTCCCCTCTCTCTCCAGATGAAATCTCGCGTCTTGTGACGGCCGGCCGCCCAACAACCTGCCCGCTTGACCCTATCCCCTCCTCTCTTCTCCAGACCATTTCCGGAGACCTTCTCCCTCCTCGCTCATCAACTCATCCCTGACCGCTGGCTACCTCCCTTCCGTCCTCAAGAGAGCGAGAGTTGCACCCCTTCTGAAAAAACCTACACTCAATCCCTCCGATGTCAACAACTACAGACCAGTATCCCTTCTTTCTTTTCTCTCCAAAACTCTTGAACGTGCCGTCCTTGGCCAGCTCTCCCGCTATCTCTCTCTGAATGACCTTCTTGATCCAAATCAGTCAGGTTTCAAGACTAGTCATTCAACTGAGACTGCTCTTCTCTGTATCACGGAGGCGCTCCGCACCGCTAAAGCTAACTCTCTCTCCTCTGCTCTCATCCTTCTAGACCTATCGGCTGCCTTCGATACTGTGAACCATCAGATCCTCCTCTCCACCCTCTCCGAGTTGGGCATCTCCGGCGCGGCCCACGCTTGGATTGCGTCCTACCTGACAGGTCGCTCCTACCAGGTGGCGTGGCGAGAATCTGTCTCCTCACCACGCGCTCTCACCACTGGTGTCCCCCAGGGCTCTGTTCTAGGCCCTCTCCTATTCTCGCTATACACCAAGTCACTTGGCTCTGTCATAACCTCACATGGTCTCTCCTATCATTGCTATGCAGACGACACACAATTAATCTTCTCCTTTCCCCCTTCTGATGACCAGGTGGCGAATCGCATCTCTGCATGTCTGGCAGACATATCAGTGTGGATGACGGATCACCACCTCAAGCTGAACCTCGGCAAGATGGAGCTGCTCTTCCTCCCGGGGAAGGACTGCCCGTTCCATGATCTTGTCATCACGGTTGACAACTCCATTGTGTCCTCCTCCCAGAGCGCTAAGAACCTTGGCATGATCCTGGACAACACCCTGTCGTTCTCAACTAACATCAAGGCGGTGGCCCGTTCCTGTAGGTTCATGCTCTACAACATCCGCAGAGTACGACCCTGCCTCACACAGGAAGCGGCGCAGGTCCTAATCCAGGCACTTGTCATCTCCCGTCTGGACTACTGCAACTCGCTGTTGGCTGGGCTCCCTGCCTGTGCCATTAAACCCCTACAACTCATCCAGAACGCCGCAGCCCGTCTGGTGTTCAACCTTCCCAAGTTCTCTCACGTCACCCCGCTCCTCCGCTCTCTCCACTGGCTTCCAGTTGAAGCTCGCATCCGCTACAAGACCATGGTGCTTGCCTACGGAGCTGTGAGGGGAACGGCACCTCAGTACCTCCAGGCTCTGATCAGGCCCTACACCCAAACAAGGGCACTGCGTTCATCCACCTCTGGCCTGCTCGCCTCCCTACCACTGAGGAAGTACAGTTCCCGCTCAGCCCAGTCAAAACTGTTCGCTGCTCTGGCCCCCCAATGGTGGAACAAACTCCCTCACGACGCCAGGACAGCGGAGTCAATCACCACCTTCCGGAGACACCTGAAACCCCACCTCTTTAAGGAATACCTAGGATAGGATAAGTAATCCTTCTCACCCCCCCCCCTTTAAGATTTAGATGCACTATTGTAAAGTGACTATTCTACTGGATGTCATAAGGTGAATGCACCAATTTGTAAGTCGCTCTGGATAAGAGCGTCTGCTAAATGACTTAAATGTAAATGTAAATGTATGAGATTTTCGGTTTCTTGACAATTTCTCGCATGGAATAGCCTTCATTTCTCAGAACAAGAATTGACTGACGAGTTCCAGAAGAAAGTTCTTTGTTTCTGGCCATTTTGAGCCTGTAATCGAACCCGCAAATACTGATGCTCCAGATACTCAACTAGTCTAAAGAAGGCCAGTTTTATTGTTTCTTTAATCAGAACACCAGTTTTCAGCTGTGCTAACATAATTGCAAAAGGGTTTTCTAATGATCAATTAGACTTTTAAAATGACAAACTTGAATTACCTTACACACTGTGCCATTGCTGATAATGGGCCTCTGTACGCCTACGTAGATATTCCAATACAAATCTGCTGTTTTCAGCTACAGTCGTATGAAAAAGTTTGGGCACCCCTGAGAATTTCCATGATTTCCATTTATAAATATTTGGGTGTTTGAATCAGCAATTTCATTTTGATGTATCAAATAACTGATGGACACAGTAATATTTGTGCAATATGCATCAAAACAAAATTATACAGGTGCATACATTTGGGAAATAGAAAAATCACATCAATATTTAGTAGAGCCTCCTTTTGCTAAACTAACAGCCTCTGGACGCTTCCCATAACCTCTAATGAGTGTCTGGATTCTGGATGAAGGTATTTTGGACCATTCCTCCCTACAAAACATCTCCAGTTCAGTTAGGTTTGATGGTTGCCGAGCATGGACAGCCCGCTTCAAATCATCCCACAGATTCACAATGATATTTAGGTCTGGGGACTGGGATGGCCATTCCAGAACATTGTACTTGTTCCTCTGCATAAATGCCCGGGAAGATTTTGAGCAGTGTTTTAGGGTCGTTGTCTTGTTGAAATATCCAGCCCCGGCGTAACTTCAACTTTGTGACTGATTCTTCAACATTATTCCCAAGAATCTGCTGATATTGAGTGGAATCCATGCGACCCTCAACTTTAACAAGATTCCCAGTACCGACACTGGCCACACAGCCCCACAGCATGATGGAACCCCCATTTTACTGTGGGTAGCAAGTGTTTTTCTTGGAACACTGTGTTCTTTTGCCGCCATACATAACGTCCCTTGTTATGACCAAATAACTCAGTCTTTGTTTCATCAGTCCACAGCACCGTATTCCAAAATGAAGCTGGCTTGTCCAACTGTGCGTTTGCATACCTCAAGCGACTCTGTTTGTGGCGTGTGTGCAGAAAAGGCTTCTTCCGCATCACTCTCCCATACAGTCTCTCCTTTTGCAAAGTGCGCTGAATTGTCGAACGGTGCACAGTGACACCATCTGCAGCAGGATGATGTTGTAGGTCTTTGGAGGTGGTCTGTGGGCTGTTTTTGACCGTTCTCACCATCCTTCGCCTCTCCGATATTTTACTTGGCCTGGCACTTCTGGCCTTAACAAGAACTGTGCCTGCGGTCTTCCATTTCCTCACTATGTTCCTCACAGTGGACACTGACAGCTTAAATCTCAGCGATAGCTTTTTAAGCCTTCCTTTAAACCATAATGTTGAACAATCTTTGTTTTCAGGTCATTTGAGAGTTGTTTTGAGGCCCCCATGTTGACACTCTTCAGAGGAGAGTCAAAGAGAACAACAACTTGCAATTGGCCTTAAATACCTTTTCTCATGATTGGATGCATTTGTCTATGAAGTTCAAGTCTTAATGAGCTCACCAAACCAATTGTGTGTTCCAATTAATCAGTGCTAAGTAGTTACAGGTATTCAAATCAACAGAATGACAAGGGTGCCCACATTTTTGCATAGCCTATTTTTCACATCTGATTTAATTTCATACAACTTAATATTGCTACACTAAAAGTCTTTGTCTGGACAATACCCCAGTACTCAGCTTTTATTAGAAAATGGATGGCATGCCAGAGTAAATTATTATGCAGCCTCAGAGGGGTGCCCAAACTTTTTCAGTTTACAAGATTAACAATGTCTACACTGTATTTCTGATCAATTTGTTATGGACCAAAAATTTGATTTCCTTTAAAAAACAAGGACATTTCTTAGTGACCCCAAACTTTTGATCGGTAGTGTAGGTGGGGGTGACTATGCATAGGTAATAAACAGCGAGCAGCAGCAGTGCACAAAAGGGATCGGGGTCAATGTAATGCTTGGCCCCAGTGATGTACTGGGCCGTTCACACTACTCTCTGTACCGCCTTGTGGTCAGCAGTTGCCATACCAGGCGGCAATGCAACCGGTCAGTATGCTCTCGATGGTGCAGCTGTATAACCTTTTGAGGATCTGAGGACCCATGCCAAGTTTTTCCAGTCTCCTGAGGGGGAAAAGGTTTTGTCGTACCCTCTTCATGACTGTCTTGGTATGTTTGGACTATGATAGTTCGTTGGGGATGTGGACGCCAAGGAACTTGAAACTCTTGACCCGCTCCACTACAGCCCCGTCGATGTGAATGGGGGCCTGTTCGGCCCGCCTTTTCCTGTAGTCCACGATCAGCTCCTTTGTCTTGCTCACATGAATTATTAAGGGAGAGGTTGTTGTCTTGGCATCACACTGACATTTCTCTGACCTCATCCCTATAGGCCGTCTCATTGTTGTCGGTGATCAGGCCTCCCACTGTTGTGTCATCAGCAAACTTAATGATGGTGTTGGAGTCGTGTTTGGACATGCAGTCGTGGGTGAACAGAGAGTATAGGAAGGGACTAAGTACACACCCCTGAGGGGCCCCAGTGTTAAGGATCAGCGTGGCAGACATGTTGTTGCCTACTCTTACCACCTGGGGGCGGCCCGTCAGGAAGTCCAGGATCCAGTTGCAGAGGCAGGTGTTTAGTCCCAGAGTCCTTAGCTTAGTGTTGAGCTTCGCGGGCACTATGATGTTGAACGCTGAGCTGTAGTCAATGAACAGCATTCTCACATAGGTGTTCCTTTTGTCCAGGTGAGAAAGGGCAGTGTGGAGTGAGATTGAGATTGTGTCATCTGTGGATCTGTTGGAGCGGTATGCGAATTGGAGTGGGTCTAGGGTGTCCGGGAGGGTGTTGTTGATGTGAGCCATGACCAGCCTTTCAAAGCACTTCATGGCTACGACGTGCGTGCCACGGGGCGGTAATCATTTAGTCAGGTTACCTTCACTTCCTTGGGCACAGGGATTATGGTAGTCTGCTTGAAACATGTAGGTATTACAGATTCGGTCAGGGAGAGGTTGAAAATGTCAGGGAAGACACTTGCCAGTTGGTCAGAGCATGCTCGGAGTACACATCCTGATAATCCATCTGGCCCAGCAGCTTTGTGAATGTTGACCTGTTCACACTTTAATATTTTGTTGTCCTAGGCTCCTGTCTAAAATGCTTGCTCGCTAGCCTACCTTATTTTCATGGGCAACGATGAGCCAGCTAGTTAACATTAACCTGATGTGCCTGTCTCATGGCACCCAAGTTATCCGAAGGCCTCGTGCCACTTTATAAAGCCCCCGCGGCATGCAGAATACGCTCATATTAAACCACATGTGGTTTGTTCCCAGTGGTATCTAGCACCAATATGAACACAGGGTGCATCCCAAATTCCACCCTTTTCCTTATATAGTGCACTACTATGCACCCTGGTCAAAAGTAGTTTACAAAGAGAATAGGATGCCATTTGGGAAGCAGTCACACCCTCTCCTGCCAAGAGATTTTAAAACCAAGCTAAAAAAGCCAATCTGAAGTTTAATCCTACATAAGCAAACAATAAACTCAACATCAGGTAATCTGATGCGGTTTAAGCTGCATTTGCATTTGCTTAAACTGTTTTCTAGTGAAATGTGTTTTCTCGTCAGGACACTGTAGTTCAGAGCAATGTGGCAAATGTCAGAGACGGACAGAAAGATTTATACAAATCTCTGATGTTGAAAATGAAATGTTAGCCTAAAAGAAACGTGAGACAATGTCTAGATGCTTTTTATAGTGGAGATCAAGTTTATAAATTTCCTGGCTGGGCTGATGAGACAGTGGACTGCTCAGTCAGATGGGACAGAGTAAATAAGCCTTCCAACATCATAGATTTAGCCGGTGGTAACTTCTGGAATAGACACTGGCTGGAATGTGCTTTTAACCAATCAGAATTGAGGAACTGACCCACCCATTGTAAAACAAGGTAATAAGGAATGTGTCACCCAGTTCCTAAGTCCCATCGCTACAGGCCAATAGCAGAAAAAGATGGACAGGACCTCTTATTGGGCTGTGTCTGAAAACAGCACTAGCTGTCAAAATCCTGTCAAAAAATCTATGTACAGTGTGTGCAAATGTAGAAGAGTAGGGAGGTAGGCAATAAATAGGCCCTAGAGGTGAAAATAATTACAATTTAGTAATAATACTGGAGGGATAGATGTGCAGATGATGATGATGATGCAAGTCGAGATACTGGGGTGCAAAAGAGCAAAAGGGTAAGTAATAATATGGGGATGAGGTAGTTGGGTGTGCTATTTACAGATTGGCTGTGTACAGGTACAGTGATCGGTAAGCTGCTCAGACAGCTGATGCTTAAAGTTAGAGAGGGAGATATAAGACTCCAGCTTCAGAGTTTTGAGAGGAATTGAGAAGATAAAGAAGCAAGGATTTTTTTATTTTTAAAATTTAACTAGGCAAGTCAGTTAAAACCTCTTTGGGTTAGGGGGCAGTATTTTGACGTCTGGATGACAAGTGTGCCCAAAGTAAACTGCCTGTTACTCAGGCCCAGAAGCTAGGATATGCATATAATTGGTAGACTTGGATAGAAAACACTCTAAAGGTTCTAAAACTGTTAAAATAATGTCTGTGAGTATAACATAACTGATATGGCAGGCAAAACTCAGAGGACAAACCATCCAGAAAAACATAAATTCAGCCCACCTGTCTTAGAATTTTGTGTTTTCTTTCTTTATTTGGTCAGGCCAGGGTGTGACATGGGTTTATTTTGTGGTATGTTTTTGTATTGGGGTTTTAGTAGGTATTGGGATTGTGGTTGAGAAGGGTTGTCTAGGAAAGTCTATGGTTGCCTTGAAGCCGTTCTTAATCAGTCTTTAGAAAAAGTTCCAGGCTTGTTTTTGGAAATTTGTAGTTTTTCCAAGTGGCTCCCATTTTGGCTGTAGTGTTAGTTACGCGGACTGGTGAATGCGCGTACTTTGTTGTTTATCTCCGGTATAGACAATAACAATCCTCCGTCTTAAATTCTATCGTTTATTTACGTATTAGGGTACCTGAGGTTTGATTATAAACGTTGTTTGACTTGTTTGGAGAAGTTTATCGGTAACTTTTGTGATTGATTTTATATGCATTTTGAAGGAGGGAAACTGAATTTTTGGGATATAAAGAAGGACTTTATTGAACAAAATAACCATTTGTGATGTAGCTGGGACCTTTTGGAGTGCCAACAGAAGAAGATCTTCAAAGGTAAGGCATTTATTTTATCACTTTCTGACTTTCGTTGCGCATCTGCCTGGTTGGAAAATGTTTTTAATGCTTTTGTGTGCTGGGCGCTGTCCTCAGATAATCTCATGTGTACGTGTACTTTCGCCGTAAAGCCTTTTTGAAATCTGACACAGTGGCTGAATTAACAAGAAGTTACGCTTTCAACTGATGTATGGCACTTGTATTTCATGAATGTTATATATGACTATTTCTGTAATTTGAATTTCGCGCTCTGCAATTTCACCGGATGTTGTCGAGGTGGGATCTAGCCCAAAGAGGTTTTAAGAACAAATTCTTATTTTACAATGATGTCTTACCCCGGCCAAACCCTCCCCTAACCCAGACAATGCTGGGCCAATTGTGTCGCCCTATGAGACTCCTGATCACGGCCGGTTGTGATACAGTCGGGATCAAACCAGGGTCTGTAGTGACACTTCTAGCATTGAGGTGCAGTGCCTTAGACCGCTGTGCCACTCGACAGTTAGCAACGTTTTCCTCACTCATTGGGCAGGGAAACTAGCCCTCAAAGTGTTAATTCAAAAGTCTGGCCTTCATTTTATCAGCGTCAGAGGATACCTGTAGGTGTTGCTGTTATTTGGCAACGCAGACTGTCATCTCATTGGTTGAGGCATCACTGAGAACAAGCCACCTGTGGAGTGCCATTTATAAACAGTGAGAGGGCATAGGAAAACAGTCAGTGGTTCCCCTGAGACACACAGAGGGACACACAGACAGACGCTCGTCCCCAGACTCTACAGAACACAGGTATTATGACCCTACCGAGAGTTTATTTCATAATGTATTATATTTGAAAATGGACATAATGTAAAGAACTCACTGGGCAAAAACTGGTTGAATCAACGTTGTTTCCACGTCATGTCCTGATATATCAAGTCTTTCCTCTCTTCTTCTGACTTTTTCTATCTTTTCATTTGTTTCTCTTCTCTCCCCCACTCTCTCTCTGCCTCCCACCCCCATCTCTGCCTCTCCCCCGTCTCTCTCTCTCTCTCACTCTCACCCTCACTCTCTCTCTGCCTCCCACCCCCCATCTCTGCCTCTCCCCCGTCTCTCTCTCACTCTCACCCTCACTCTCTCTCTGCCTCCCACCCCCATCTCTGCCTCTCCCCGTCTCTCTCTCACTCTCACCCCCACACTCTCTCTGCCTCCCACCCCCCATCTCTGCCTCTCCCCCCCTCTCTCTCTTCCCTCCACAGATCAAGCCCTATCTGACTGAGAGGCATGTCCTCCTCCTCTCTTCTGTGGTGCCTGCTGGTGGTGTGTGTTCTGGCTGTGGTCCAGATCTATGCAGCAGAGGAACGTAAGGTCCTCAAGGTGTTCAACCTCAGAGCCAGCGACCTGAACAGCGGCTTGTTCCAGACCCCTGATGGCTACGTCAAGGTAAATCTCTCCTCACCTGAGTCACCTGTCCACCATGATAGCTGATGTGTTGTGATCTGTCTGGTGCCAAATGTCTGGGTGATACACATTTGTGGTGGAAGCTATATGAAGCTCTTTGAGCATCTGGGCAAAAGCTTTATATAAATCTAATCTATTATTATGATTGTTATTATGTTTATGATGATTGTCATGACGATGGTGATATTTATGATGACGATGATGTTTATGATGATGATTATCACTATCATTATTATCATCATTATTATCATTATCGTCATAATCATTGTCATTATTATAATACAGGTGTTCAGTGGCGCCGGCTACGGTGGGAAGACAGAGGTAAAGACCGACAACCATGACCCCTGGTGGAAGGAGGACTTCAACTTCTTCAACGTCCGTGAGAACGACCCGCTGAGGCTGGAGGTGTACGACTCCGACGTGCTCTTCGACGACCTGCTGGGGACCTGCGAGCGCTCCATCAAGAATGGAACTTGGCAACATAGCTGCTCCATCAAGAGGGGAGGGACGCTGTATTACTCCTACACCCTAGAGCCTCTACAGTAGACCCTGTACTACTCCTACACCCTAGATCCTCCACAGTAGACCCTGCACTACTCCTACACCCTAGAGCCTCTACAGTAGACCCTGTACTACTCCTACACCCTAGAGACCCTACAATATACCCTGTACTACTCCTACACCCTAGAGACCCTACAGTAGACCCTGTACTACTCCTACACCCTAGAGTCCCTACAGTAGACCCTGTACTACTCCTACACCCTAGAGCCCCTACAGTAGACCCTGTACTACTCCTACACCCTAGAGTCCCTACAGTAGACCCTGTACTACTCCTACACCCTAGAGACCCTACAATATACCCTGTACTACTCCTACACCCTCGAGACCCTACAGTAGA
Source organism: Oncorhynchus keta (assembly GCF_023373465.1). NCBI lineage: Eukaryota > Metazoa > Chordata > Actinopteri > Salmoniformes > Salmonidae > Oncorhynchus > Oncorhynchus keta. The sequence continues at coordinate 40,359,911 of NC_068445.1, read as the reverse complement.
CCCTGTACTACTCCTACACCCTAGAGCCTCTACAGTAGACCCTGTACTACTCCTACACCCTAGAGCCTCTACAGTAGACCCTGTACTACTCCTACACCCTAGAGCCTCTACAGTAGACCCTGTACTACTCCTACACCCCAAGCCTAGAGTAATGTCCCACTTCTCATCCATAACAATCTGTCAAACTCTGACCTCATTCTGATTCCAAACACCCTCAACACCAGTGTTTCCCAATCCCGGTCCTGGGCACTAACACACCTGTTTCAACGAAAGTCTTGACGATGTCTTGATTAGTTGAATCAAGTGTGTTAGCGGAGTGCTAGGGCATAACCCAAAACGTGCTCCTCTTTGAGTCCCCTAGACACAGCTCTAAAATGTGTTCTGAATCACAACAGACACATGTACCTACTTTCTCCCTCCTCCTCACTCTGATCTCATGGTCCTCCCTTTAGACATCAATAAAACAACTGTTTTTCAGGAGAATGCTCTCAATTTGGTTCTTTCTTTTATCACCATGAAGTGTTTAGGTTTTCTCCTAATATTTGTCAGTGACTCCTGCAGGAATTTGTGCCTCTGTGAAGGAATTGTGCAGGACTAATGTTGACAACTGTCAGAAGTTTTGCCTACCCCTCCGTAGGACTCCTGTTTGTATTGTCCTGCAGGAATTTCTAAAATCCTACAGATCCTGCATGTTTAAAAAAAAATATTCCTGCAGGACATGGTAAATTCCTGCAGGATTAATTTATTCCTGCAAGGTAAGACAAATTCCTGCAGCGGTTTTGATAAACCTATATAATGTCAGGGCAGTGTCGGTGAGAGCAGGTTGGTAAGAGCAGGGCAGGGTCGGTAAGAGCAGGGCAGGGTCGGTAAGAGCAGGGCAGTGTCGGTAAGAGCAGGGCAGGGTCGGTAAGAGCAGGGCAGTGTCGGTGAGAGCAGGGCAGTGTCAGTAAGAGAAGGGCAGTGACAGTAAGAGAAGGGCAGTGTCGGTGAGAGCAGGGCAGTGTCAGTAAGAGCAGGGCAGTGTCGGTAAGAGCAGGGCAGTGTCGGTAAGAGCAGGGCAGTGTCAGTAAGAGCAGGGCAGTGTCAGTAAGAGCAGGGCAGTGTCGGTAAGAGCAGGGCAGTGTCAGTAAGAGAAGGGCAGTGTCGGTGAGAGCAGGGCAGTGTCGGTAAGAGCAGGGCAGTGTCAGTAAGAGCAGGGCAGTGTCAGTAAGAGAAGGGCAGTGTCAGTAAGAGAAGGGCAGTGTTGGTAAGAGCAGGGCAGTGTTGGTAAGAGCAGGGCAGTGTCGGTAAGAGCAGGGCAGTGTCGGTAAAAGCAGGGCAGTGTCGGTGAGAGCAGGGCAGTGTCGGTGAGAGCAGGGCAGTGTCAGTAAGAGAAGGGCAGGGTTGGTAAAAGCAGGGCAGTCTCGGTGAGAGCAGGGCAGTGTCGGTAAGAGCAGGGCAGTGTCGGTGAGAGCAGGGCAGTCTCAGTAAGAGAAGGGCAGGGTTGGTAAAAGCAGGGCAGTCTCGGTGAGAGCAGGGCAGTGTCGGTAAGAGCAGGGCAGTGTCGGTGAGAGCAGGGCAGTGTTGGTAAGATCACAGCAGTGTCTGTATCTGTAATTTTCTGGTAATCATCCCAGTACCCTGGCGACGTGTGGTACATTCTGAAGTACACTATGCTACACACTGCAGTAGCCTGTGTTCATACACAGTGCCTATCATAGAATATTGTTGACATGTCCTATAGTGCCCCTATCCCGAATCTTGTTTCTTTAAAAATATATTGTATAATATTTTTGTGTGTTACAACAGATCTAGCATATGCATTTCTACCATTGGGTCCCTTACTAGAGCATTCTATGGAATACAATAAGCCTATAATAGGCACAGAAAACAACAACAGTGAAAGTGAAGGCACATCTTGCTGATAGACAGAGGCTGAGTGAGGGGTGTTTTTATTTCTCTTGTGAGTACAATAATAATAAAATAATAATAATAAAATAATCATAATAATAAATAAGAATACATAAATTGTCTTCCAGATATTTTCCTTGCTCTGGAGTTGAGGACATACTTGGGTCTGTTTTATCCTACTAAATGAAGGATGAGGGTCTGTTTTATCCTACTAAATGAAGGATGAAGGTCTGTTTTAGTGTTGTTTTATCATAATCACCACATGACCAATATGGTAATTACGTTATAATTTTGAAATTGGGAATTGCATTTGTCTTTACAATGACTTAATTTCTCCTATAGGAAGTTTGTATATAGAAATGTGTCATTATTGTAATGATTATTTTTGTGATATTTAGCCCTGCTCAGATAATCCCTACCATTGTGCTGCTGAATTGCCTTAGTGCTGCTGCAAATGTACATTATCCCAGGAGTGTTGGAAGTTATAATGTAAGTAACCAAATGTGTTTTCCTCTAACTTCCCGAAATGCCTCTGTCAATCGAACAGATATTGTAAGCAGTAATCACGAGCCCATGAACCTGAGTTCTACTGTCAGCACTGAGGCGGTTTGCTCTGGTAGGAAGTCCATTATCTGCTCCAAAATAAATATCACTGCCATGTCTTCCTCTGATAAGCCTCACAGTAAATCAATAAAAACAATCATTAACATAATTTGCCTGGAAACAAGGTTCATGAAATTGATAACTTTCTGGGAAATGGCAGCAGTGCTTTGGTTACCACATCATCAGAAAAAATGATGGGGGTGGAGTTGCTGTTTGTATGCAGAGTCATATTCCTGTAAAGCTTAGAGAGGATCTCATGTCAAATGCTGTTGAAATAATATACCTACAGTGAGGAGAACAAGTATTTGATACACTGCCGATTTTGCAGGTTCTCCTACTTACAAAGCATGTAGAGGTCTGTCATTTTTATCATCGGCACACTTCAACTGTGAGAGACGGAATCTAAAACAAAAATCTGGTATATCACATTGTATGATTTTTAAGTAATTTGCATTTTATTGCATGACATAAGGGGCTGTCTGTCCGTAATAAAGCGTTGCTCTGCTTTCTTGACATGGCTATCAAAAAAGCAAGTCCTACACTCTTAGAAAAAACTGCGTTATCTAGAACCTTAAAGGGTTCTTCGGCTGTCCCTCATAGGAGAAGCCTTTGAAAAACCCTTTTTGGTTTCAGGAGGAACTCTTTCGGGTTCCAGGTTTAACCATTTTGGGTTCGGTGTAGAACCCTTTCCACTGACGGTTCTAAATGGAACCCCAAAAAGTTAAACCTCTAACCAAAAAGGGTTGACCTAAGGGGACAGCCAATAAGGGGACAGCCAATAAGGGGACAGCCAATAAGGGGACAGCCAATAACCCATTTGGAACACATTTTTCTAAGAGTGTACAGGCCCTAATTTTGTTGCCCCTTGTCAAGTGCCACAAAGATGGACTTAGGCAAATTACAGTTGACCCATCACAGAACAGCACAGCTGGCCCTTAAATGTACACAGAGAGTTAACAATAATAATATGCATGTCAATCTTTCCTGGATCAGATGGACAAGTAGAGGAGGGATTAACCTAATCACTACTTGTATTTGTGAGAAGTATTGACACGTCGATGCATCGAGTTGTCTGTATAAATGACTAGCACACAGCGAAGACACCCATGCACCAGAGGTCTCTCCACAGTCCCCGCGTCCAGAACAGACTATGGGAAACGCACAGTATGACATAGAGCCATGACTACATGGTAGTAATTCATACAAGCAGTAGAATCAGATTTTTAAAAAAATAGATCAGCAGGGTTATATCTGGAAAGATCAGTCTATCTGAACATTCTGTAAATGTCCATTCTCCTGACTGTCCATTGCCCCAGGTGTACATAATCAAGTCAAACCAACTAACCAATGCTAGTCTGTACAGAGAAGTATAAATAAGTTGTGATGCTCAAATACTGTATGACTCTTTCAACATACCACTGAAAATGTTGAAAGCTGCAATACAGTTTTTGATTCAAAGCCTACTTTGGACCTTCTTGTCCATCTGAGGGGGAGTGTTCTTGTTTCAAACACACTCTACCACATTTAAAGGGATAGTTTATTCAGAATACAAACTAACATAATTTTTTACCTACTGTACCTTGGCTGTAGTTGATTCAAGAAGGCAGTTTTGGATATTTAGTTCCCACTTAATAGCTGTATTTTGTTACTGTGAGCACTTAACATTAAACTGCCCTTGTGCCTGTGTATTACAACTAAATTCAATTAGCATGTGGTGACATAATACTTTTAATTGCAAAGCAATGAGCCAAGAGTTTTTGTAATTACGGGACACAAGAGGAATAGTGACGGTTCCTTATTCCATGTAATAACTCCATCGTTATGTAATCATGAAGCGATTTACAAAGTACTACGCTACAACACATATATAAGAACATGATGTGAAGTGTTACTGTATTATCTTATGTTTCACTCATTATGAACAATATATTAGTTAGTCATTTTGAAGCTGCAAAAGTGGTCTACTCTAATGTTGATGTGATTCCATGTCCCTCATGTGTTTCATTCTAGGCTATATATTCTATTAAGATTCACATCTGAGAGCCCTCCAGACCATGTGCTAATGATCATATATTTAGACTAATTCAACTAACTGTTGTAGTTTTTTATCAAATATTTGGCCGCCATCAAATAAATACATTTTTGTTTAAAAATAATTTTTAAAAAAGTGTTGCCTTTTAGTCGAAACTATATAAACTATATTAGACTATGAATATTTGAAAGGGGCACAACTTTCACATGCCCCCCCACATTCTGAAATAAAAAAATGTATGATTATAATTGGAATGTGATACAAAACTAGGCAGCGGTGTGCTTTAGGACCATGTGGATGCCTCCTTGCGGACGCTGCTGTTTGGAGTGTTTATCCCACTTCTAAAACAAAAGTTGCACAGCCCGTGTGCACTGTCCCTGCATTCAATTTGAGAAGACGGTGATGGAGAAGATGGCTGACGTTTTACGTGCTCCTAACCGATTGTGCTTTTATGTTTGTTTTTCGCATTGTTTGTAACGTATTTTTTAAACTTATTTTGTACATAATGTTGTTGCTACCGTCTCTTATGACTGAAAAAAACTTCTGGACATCAGAGCAACGATTACTCACCACGAACTGGCAGAGGCTTTTTTTTCCATTATCGAATCCTACAAGCCTGATGTGAATGACATACTGCTTTCCCGGGAACAGGCCCAAATCCATGTTATTTGCGTGAAGAGACAACAGAGAAAAAGAGGACGGAGGTTGGGCTGCCTTCTGAGAATTCGTAGGTGATCTAATAAACCCCCACTGCCTTCCGTCCTACTAGCTAACGTGCAATCATTGGAAAATAAAATCGACGACCTACGAAGAAGATTAAACTACCCCAATGGGACATTAAAAAACGGCAATATCTTATGCTTCACAGAGTCATGGCTGAATGACGACATTATCAACATACAGCTGGCTGGTTATAAGCCGTATACTCTGTATCGGCAGGATAGAACAACGGTGTCTGGTAAGACAAGGGGTGGAACTATGCATATATGTAAACAACAGCTGGTGCACAATATCTAAGGAAGTCTCAAGGTTTTGCCCGCCTGAGGTAGAGTATCTCATGATAAGCTGTAGACCACACTATCTACCTAGAGAGTTTTCATCTGTATTTTTCGTAGCTGTCTACATACTACCACAGACTAATGCTGACACTAAGAACGCACTGAATTAACTGTATCCACCATAAGAAAACAGGAAAACGCTCATCCAGAGGTGTCGCTCCTAGTGGCCGGGGACTTTAATACAGGGAAACTTAAATCCGTTTTACCAAAATTCTATCAGCATGTTAAATGTGCAACCAGATGAAAAAAAAACTAGACCACCTTTACTCCACACACAGAGACGCGTACAAAGCTCTCCCTCGCCCAAACCCAATAAAAAGATTGGAAAGATTCTCCCATCAAAGGTGACTGTTTATAATAGCCTGGAACTCATTTTTGTTGCTCCTAACTGTCTGATTGAGAAACCGTTGGGTGGGAGGAACCATGGAGATGCTTGCTAGCCCAGCTAGCTAGCTAACTGGCAGACCTTAGCTCTGTGGTTAATTAAGCTAGCTATCTATGCAGAAGATGAATAGTAAGTAGCTAATCGGTTAGCTAATCACTTGTTAACCAGCTAGTGAACTGTTAGCTAACAATTTGATATATGTATGTATTATGTCAATAACCTTGTACAGACACCGTCAATTAATATAGGCCTAACTGCAGCTAAGTTAGCAGACCTTTATAGTTAGCTAGCTAAACACAGCTTTCTAGCCTGAGCTGGATGGGTAGCTAGCTAAGCAGCTGGTATGTTCAATTATTGGGACAGTGAAGAATGTTTCTAACCACGATTACGGATAATCCTGAATGAATCGTGAATAATGATAAGTGAGAAAGTTAGGCGCACAAAAATCACCCCCCAAAAAAAAATGTATATGTTATAGTATTTGTGAGAGGTTAGTATGTCTTGGGGCTATGGTCTTTGTACATCTAACCTTCTCACTCATCATTATTCACAATTCATTCAGGGCTATCCATAATCATACTAGCATCCACTTTAATGTAGAAGTGTTTCGAAATATATTCTATTCTTATTTACAATAAAAGTGACACACTACATTATTTACCATGACCATTCATTTAAATACTCTGAAACACAACCAAAACCAACAGCAAATGCATGGAACAAATTAAAACACACGTAAGTGAATTTGTCCCAATACCTTTGGTCCACTGAAACGGGGAGGGGGGGACTATGCACAAAAAGTGCTGTAATTTCTAAACGGTTCACCTGATATTGATGAAAATACCCTCTGATTAAAGCCGACAGCCTACCCTTTTGATTTTTTTTGGAGTATAGAGTCAAAATAATAAATGATTTGTAGAGAGAGAGAGAAAAAGGTGAAGAGGCTCTTCTCTCGCAAGCCCAATTTGTTCTCCTGGCAAGTCAAAGATCTTCTCCCCTCAACCCCTCCCCTTTGTTCTCTTTTCAGAAAACATGTTTTTCAATCTTCCACCCCCGTTTTGACTCCAGAGGGTTTTAGACCAACCCACAGCCAAATAGCAAGCTTCATATAAAAACCAATGTGATTCGAAACACTTTATCATTAACTCCGGCAAACTGACACACTCAGAGAGAGAGAGAACACAGTGCAGAACCTTCAATGCAGGAACACATATCAACTTGTTTACCTTCATAAAGGTAAGAGTAGCATCATTTCTGTTAGATTTCATCTAAAAACATACATTGCCTTGAAAATCCCTGCACCAGTAATTGGTTCTTGGCTCAAGAAATGCAACCTCATTTTATTGGTTGTGTGTCCATTCAAGAAAGTAAAACATTAAAAATCAAATAGCTAAATTATCCTTGGTATGACCGACTTAAAACAATTCCACTTTGGATGGTGTAGCAATATATCCAGTCACTACAAAGATACAGCCGTCCTTCCTAACTCAGTTTGACGGAGAGGAAGGAAACTGCTCAGGGATTACACAATGAGGCCAATGGTGACTTTAAAACAGTTACACAGTTACACAGTTTAATGGCTGTGATAGGAGAAAACTGAGGATGGATCAACAACATTGTAGTTATTCCACCATACTAACCTAAATGACGGAGTGAAAAGGAGGAAGCCTGTACAGAATACAAATATTCCAAATCATGCATCCTGTTTGCAATGAGGAACTAAAGTAAAACTACAAAACATGCATCCTGTTTGCAATGAGGAACTAAAGTAAAACTACAAAACATGCATCCTGTTTGCAATGAGGAACTAAAGTAAAACTACAAAACATGCATCCTGTTTGCAATGAGGAACTAAAGTAAAACTACAAAACATGCATCCTGTTCGCAATGAGGAACTAAAGTAAAACTACAAAACATGCATCCTGTTTGCAATGAGGAACTAAAGTAAAACTACAAAACATGCATCCTGTTTGCAATAAGGCAGTAAAGTAAAACTACAAAACATGTGGCAAAGAAATTAACTTCATGTCCTGAATAAAAAGCTTTATGGCAAATCCAACACATAACTGAGTACCACTTCATATTTTCAAGCATGGTGGTGGCTGCATCATGTTATGTATATGCTTGTCATTGGCAAGGACTAGGGAGTTTTTTAGGATAAACCCCCCGGAAGATAGCTTCGTAATATTAAAGATTAATGATATTAAATATAGATTAATGATATTAAGGATTAATGATAAAAATGATTATTCATATTAAAGATACATTAATTGATATTAGAATGATAGTAACTCGCCCTCCATTTGGTAAATCCGACCACAACTCTATCCTCCTGATTCCTGCTTACAAGCAAAAATTAAAGCAGGAAGCACCAGTGACTCGGTCTATAAATGACTCGGTCTATTTCTGGAGGTAGCTCAGGCCTTGATAGGGAGAGGAAGTGTTTTTGAGGATAGGTCAGGCCTTGATAGGGAGAGGAAGTGTTTTTGAGGATAGGTCAGGCCTTGATAGGAAGAGGAAGTGTTTTTGAGGATAGCTCAGGCCTTGATAGGGAGAGGAAGGTTTTCTGGAGGATAGTTCATTGAGAGAGTAACTTAATTTATGTAGAATGTGTTGTTTAATTGAAAAAAACATTTAATACACTATATCAGGTATGAAGGTAAGACCAAGATGCAGACAACGTCCAATAACAATGGTTTAATAATCCAGGTCAAGACAGGCAGGGGTCAGTAAACAAGAGGTGGGGCAAAGGTACAGGTCGGTATGCAGGCTCAGCGTCAGGGGCAGGCAGAGTGGTCAGGCAGGCGGGCTCAGAGTCAGGACAGGCAAGAGTCAAAATCAGGAGGGCGAGAAAAAGAGAGACCGGGAAAAGCAGGAGAGACACAAAAACGCTGGTTGACTTGACAAACAAGACGAATTGGCAACAGACAAACAGAGAACACATGTATAAATACACAGGGGATAATGGGCGACACCTGGAGTGGCGTGGAGACAATTAAAATTTTACTAGGCAAGTCAGTTAAAAACAAATTCTTATTTTCAATGACGGCCTAGGAACAGTGGGTTAACTGCCTTGTTCAGGGGCAGAACAACATATTTTTACCTTGTCCATGGCTGAGCAGCTGCTCACAAGCCTAAGATAACCATGTGCAATGCCATGTGTTTGGCTGGAGTGGTGTAAAGCTTCTCGGCATTGGATTTTGGAGCAGTGGAAACCATCTGGCATTCCGACAGACTAATCTGGGTTTGTCGAATGCCAGGAGAGTGCTACCAGCCTGAATGCATAGTGTAAAATGTAAAGTTTGTTGGAGGAGGAATAATGGTCTGGGGCTGTTTTTCATGGTTCGGGCTAGTTTGGGGAATTCCTTTTCTGTTTCAGCATGACAATGCTCCCATTCGCAAAGCGAGGTCCATACAGAAATCGTTTGTCGAGATCGGTGTGGAAGAACTTGACTGGCCTGCAGAGAGCCCTGACCTCAACCCCATCGAACACCTTAGGGATGAAGTGGAACGCCGATTACGAGCCAGGCCTAATCACCCAACATCAGTGCCCGACCTTACTAATGCTCTTGTGGCTGAATGGAAGCAAGTCCCGCAGCAATGTTCCAACATCTAGTGGAAAGCCTTCCCAGAAGAGTGGAGGCTGTTATAGCAGCAAAGGGGGGGGGCCAACTCCATATTAATGCCCATGATTTTGGAATTAGATGTTCGATGAGCAGGTGTCCACATACTTTTGGCCATGTAGTGTATATTTTGTTGTATTATTCATAAAAGTGCATTTATCTATAGGTGCATTATTTAAATAAGTGCTTTCATCAAGAGTTACATGCACATCATTCTAGAGCAGAGTGCATTGTTTATAGCGATCACCATGGAGAAGATGATGGATGCATTCCCTAAGCATTGTTTATAGCGATCACCATGGAGAAGATAATGGATGCATTCCCTAAGCATTTTTTATAGTGATCACCATGGAGAAGATAATGGATGCATTCCCTAAGCATTGTTTATAGCGATCACCATGGAGAAGATAATGGATGCATTCCCTAAGCATTTTTTATAGTGATCACCATGGAGAAGATAATGGATGCATTCCCTAAGCATTGTTTACAGCGATCACCATGGAGAAGATAATGGATGCATTCCCTAAGCATTGTTTATAGCGATCACCATGGAGAAGATAATGGATGCATTCCCTAAGCATTGTTTATAGCGATCACCATGGAGAAGATAATGGATGCATTCCCTAAGCATTGTTTATAGAGATCACCATGGAGAAGATGATGGATGCATTCCCTAAGCATTGTTTATAGCGATCACCATGGAGAAGATAATGGATGCATTCCCTAAGCATTGTTTATAGCGATCACCATGGAGAAGATAATGGATGCATTCCCTATGCATTGTTTATAGAGATCACCATGGAGAAGATAATGGATGCATTCCCTAAGCATTGTTTATAGCGATCACCATGGAGAAGATAATGGATGCATTCCCTATGCATTGTTTATAGCGATCACCATGGAGAAGATGATGGATGCATTCCCTAAGCATTGTTTATAGAGATCACCATGGAGAAGATAATGGATGCATTCCCTATGCATTGTTTATAGAGACATTGCCATCACCTTTCCTGAAAATGTTACAAGTGAGTCAGGAAAAAATGAATTAAAAAACACATTTTTAAGAGAATCTCCAGAGTCTTAATTGTAAACGTAAACAAGGAAATAAAAAGAGACCTTCTGTTCTACACAGATGATCCTAATGCTTGGCAGAAACCTTTTCCACAAGACCAGCATGTTGATCCTACTGCTGGGCCCACAGCTCTCCACAAGACCAGCATGTTGATCCTACTGCTGGGCCCACAGCTCTCCACAAGACCAGCATGTTGATCCTACTGCTGGGCCCACAGCTCTCCACAAGACCAGCATGTTGATCCTACTGCTGGGCCCACAGCTCTCCACAAGACCAGCAAGTTGATCCTACTGCTGGGCCCACAGCTCTCCACAAGACCAGCATGTTGATCCTACTGCTGGGCCCACAGCTCTCCACAAGACCAGCAAGTTGATCCTACTGCTGGGCCCACAGCTCTCCACAAGACCAGCATGTTGATCCTACTGCTGGGCCCACAGCTCTCCACAAGACCAGCATGTTGATCCTACTGCTGGGCCCACAGCTCTCCACAAGACCAGCATGTTCCACACAGCAGCGACCACTACCCTAGGGTCTGGCAGAACACTGTTGAGGGTAGTGGACAACATGATGCAGTCCATACCAGGTATCATTCACATCATTCAAATCCCCAAGCTGACAAGGTAAACATCTGTCATTCTGCCTCTGAACAAGGCAGTTAACCCACTGTTCCTAGGCTGTCATTGTAAATAAGAATGTGTTCTTAACTGACTTGCGTAGTTAAATAAAGGTTTTTAAAAAATGATGAGAGTTTGGAGCTTTGCCCTCCACACCACCCTCCTCAATTCTGCTACCAGGCCTGGGACACTCCTGCCCCCCATGGCAGCCCCAACTATGCAACAGAAGCCACACCAAAGCCTCCTTTGCACACCTAGAATGGAGCATTGGCAGCCACTCCGATCCCCTGCAGCATCTCCACTCCTTTGGCGGTAGCTTCATCAGGGTGGACTGAGCTCTGCCAACACTGCTCTCCCAGTTACCCCCCAGTCCCTGCATCCAGCGACTGGAGGGAGGTCTGTCAAATGCTCAGTCTGCTCTGCTGTCATGTGTTTGGCCAGGGACCTTGGCAAATTCTCAGCTCAATCAACAAATAGCTGCAGATGACCCTATGCTTGTTAGCTCCTATGGGACAAGAGCTGAATACCCCCTCTGACTTTAAATCTCCCAAGGGGCTTCGGATAATGCACCTAAATGTGCGAAGTATGATTTAAAAATGGAGGCAATGGTTCCAGGTTACAGGATCCGTGTCCTGACATTCTGGTTACCTCGGAAACATGGTTAAATGGTTCTGTCTCTGATAAAGACATTGAAGTAAATTATTATAATGTATTTAGATGGGACCGAATACAGAAAGGGGGAGGAGTTTCATGGCGTCCCAATCTTTAAAATCTCCTGGTTGTAGATAAACCAGAACACACGTGTATTTGTTGCCGGGATTTACCGACCCTCTGCTGCCATGGTGGATGCTTTTGGTGCTATATCCAAGTATTTAACACCTTTTTTTGTCCTCTGAGTTGGTCATTTTAGGGGATATCCCTGGCATCAGATCAATTTAAGAGTATATGCATTGATTTTAATCTGATTCCATTGATCTCAAAAATCTTATTGATTGATTTCATTCTTACTAATAATCCCCATAAATATTTGTCTAGTGTAGTATTTGTATATGCTCTCAGTGATCATTGTCCCATAGTATGTATCAGAGATAAGAAACAGCAAAATACTAGTCCTCTTTTTTAAACTTAACTAGGCAATTTAGTTAAAAACAAATTCATATTTACAATGACGGCCTACCCCGGCCAAACCCTCCCCTAATTCGGACGACACTGGGCCAATTGTGCATCGCCCTATGGGACTTAGTGACACCAGTGCCTTAGACCTCTGCGCAACTCAGTAAAAACCCTCAAAGGTTCTAGAACATTTCTCCTCCATATTTATTCCTATGGCAGATAAACACACCCCTTTTAAACAATTCAGAGTCAAAGATAGATCTAACCCTTGGTTTTCTTCTGAGCTATCTGAGCTCATTCAGATGAGAAACCAAAGCAAGGAAAACTGACTCTGTGGAGGACTGGCAATCTTTAACACAATTGAGAAGAGAAAGCTGCTAAAAAATTAAAATCAAGCTACTTTTTTAGCTCTATCTCTGACTCTGCTGGTGATCCTTCTACGTTTTGGAAAACAGTAAATGCACTGAGGTGTACAAATTCCTAAAAGGGCATTGTGCTGCCCTCTTCATTGACCTGTCAAAGGCTTTCCATACTGTTGATCACTCACGGCTAATTTTGAGGCTTTCTTCAATTGGCCTAGACCAGGTGGCATGTAGGGAAAGGGATTTAGATTTTTTTGGTTACTACACGATTCCAAAACCCTTGAATGAGGAGGTGTGTCCAAACTTTTGTACTGTATATGAATGCAGCTACCATTTCATTAAAGCCATTGGATGAGGTTTATCATAGCACACTGCTCTTTATTACGGCTAACAATTTTAGTATTCATTACTGCATTCTCTACCAGAAAGTTGGTTGGCCCTCTGTGATGTCATCACTGCATTCTCTACCAGAAAGTTGGTTGGCCCTCTGTGATGTCATCACTGCATTCTCTACCAGAAAGTTGGTTGGCCCTCTGTGATGTCATCACTGCATTCTCTACCAGAAAGTTGGTTGGCCCTCTGTGATGTCATTGCTGCATTCTCTACCAGAAAGTTGGTTGGCCCTCTGTGATGTCATCACTGCATTCTCTACCAGAAAGTTGGTTGGCCCTCTGTGATGTCATCACTGCATTCTCTACCAGAAAGTTGGTTGGCCCTCTGTGATGTCATCACTGCATTCTCTACCAGAAAGTTGGTTGGCCCTCTGTGATGTCATCACTGCATTCTCTACCAGAAAGTTGGTTGGCCCTCTGTGATGTCATCACTGCATTCTCTACCAGAAAGTTGGTTGGCCCTCTGTGATGTCATCACTGCATTCTCTACCAGAAAGTTGGTTGGCCCTCTGTGATGTCATCACTGCATTCTCTACCAGAAAGTTGGTTGGCCCTCTGTGATGTCATCACTGCATTCTCTACCAGAAAGTTGGTTGGCCCTCTGTGATGTCATCACTGCATTCTCTACCAGAAAGTTGGTTGGCCCTCTGTGATGTCATCACTGCATTCTCTACCAGAAAGTTGGTTGGCCCTCTTTGATGTCACGTAGGTTGATACATTGCAATGTTTTCATTTATAAATCCCTTTTATAGAAAGAGATCCTGGTCTCAGTATGACTCACTGATAAAATAAAGGTAAAATAAATATCATTAATCTATCCTTAATATCATGAATCCTTAATATCATGAATCTATCTTTAATGTCATTAATATATCTGTAATGAATACAATGGGAGACAGAGAGCTGGTTTCAAGCGCAGGGTGCAGCAGGTGTTTATTTGTAAAGGACCACAGGAGGAGTCAGGTAGCTGGGTCCAGGGGCAGGCAGTAGGTCATACACAGGGGGTCAAAAAGGCAACAGTACAGGCAGGGAAAAGGCTAGTAAAGTAGTCCGGAAGATCAGGCAAGAGGTTGATGACAGGGAATCTGATAGGCTAAAGTACAGGCAGGGAATTGTTAAAGGCATTGTTAGTGAGAATGGCCAAAACTATGAAACACAGGAGGATTAACAGGAAAAACAGAGCCCTGAATAGAAAAGCATATCAAAACAAACAATACCTCACAAAGATGGGATGCAAAGAACTGAATGAAATAGTGTCTGTAAATGACATACAGGTGTGTGAACAGGTGATCAGAATTCAGGTGATTGGGATCTGGAGAGTGAGCTGCCTTCAAGGGATCTATGTTTTTGAGAGTCTGAGCTGGAAAGTGGGCTGCGTTCAGGGGATCTATGTGTTTGAGAGTCTGAGCTGGAAAGTGGGCTGCGTTCAGGGGATCTATGTGTTTGAGAGTCTGAGCTGGAAAGTGGGCTGCGTTCAGGGGATCTATGTTTTTGAGAGTCTGAGCTGGAAAGTGGGCTGCGTTCAGGGGATCTATGTGTTTGAGAGTCTGAGCTGGAAAGTGGGCTGCGTTCAGGGGATCTATGTGTTTGAGAGTCTGAGCTGGAAAGTGGGCTGCGTTCAGGGGATCTATGTGTTTGAGAGTCTGAGCTGGAAAGTGGGCTGCGTTCAGGGGATCTATGTGTTTGAGAGCATGAGTTGGAAGCAGACATTAAAATATCCTTAATATCATTAATCAGTAATATCATGAATCTATTCTTAATTTCTTTCATCCTTAATATCTTTCCTTACTGTGTTTTTCTTTTCTCAGAAGAAAGCAGTTTTTGTGAATGTTGAATAGCCACCATGAGGCCCGCTGGTCTTTCCATTTTCATTGCCATCCTCTCAGCCTGTGTCCTGGGGTGCGGCTCCATGTGGCCTTACTCCAGACCGGAGTGGCAACAGGTTAACATTGATCGGCCAAATGAAGTGGAAATTCACTTAGTGCTTGGGCCATCCGATGTCTTCATCAATGACCAAGCTTATATTAGTTACGCATCTTCTTACATCAAAGGGAAAGCAGCTAAGGTGTGTGTTATGAAAGCAAACATAGACCAAAACGGGCAAACAACATTTAATGTGCTTAGCATGCCAGATGGGATGAGCAATGCACTTATTGAGAACGCTGATAGAGTCAAGATTACCTTGATTTCTCATGGTTACAGAAAACTGGTAGAGTTAACAAACTATGGTCAGAAACATTTTGGCGTGGACTACAATATCAACAACATGAATTACCATGAACTGGCTAATGTGGTGAAGGTATTGGTCAGCAATATGAAACAACCCCAAGTTGAAATGCGATTCATTGTGTGCAATGCTGGAACGGATGCCGCAAGCAATTACATGACTGGATTCATGAAGGAGGTGAATAATAATCATCTAGGGTTCCAGCTCCATAAGATTGTGGCGTACGACACCTTGCTGTCAACAACCGACACATTTAATGTTTACCAAACCCAAATGGGCAATGTTCCTGAAAACCTATTCTGGAGTTATGAGCAAAAGGGCATGGAACCTTTTCCTGCTGTCTTGGACCATGGGCAAATGACGAATGAAATTACCATAAAAGATCAAAGAAGATGTTTGTTTACTTATGAAAATGGAAACGTGTTTCGCAGCCCCTTGCGAAAAATTACTAATAATAATAACCAAATGGAGGTCGATTTGGAAAGAAACATAAACCAGCTTAATGACCAAAACAGCTTTGGGGAGCAGCTAGATATGAACTTACATGGTTGTTATAAGAAGAGGCGACGACGCAGAAATGTGTGCAATTCAGAAGAGTATGTGGTGAAGGACAAGTCACTGTGCATTAAAGACGGTCAAGTGGAGGTTGAAGTGGCAAGCAGGAGGAATCCAGAGGACACCCACCTGGTCTCCTTCCCTCTAGATGAGTCCAGAACCTTCTACACCCGGCAGATCGAAGAGAATGCCATGCATCAGGGCAGTCGGGTGAAAGCGGCCGGTGGGGGTGCCTTGGACAAGATCAACAGAGGCATGGCGGTGTATGGCATTGTGGCTGGCTTCATTGGGGCGGGGAAGTTTTTTGCAGAGAATGATACAGCCAGAGGTGCCTTCACTCTCACCCAGTCTCTACACGGGCTTGGGGGGCTGACTGGCGTGAATCAACAGCTCTCCAAAATGTCCCAGAACATATTAAAAAGCACCATCAGTAAAGGGACAGAGAGATTGGGTCTAGAGAAGACATTGGAGAGAGTAAGCGGCTCACTGGAAAGAGTTCAGGAGAGTGCCGCTGGACAATTTATGAAGGACATTCCCTTCGTTGGCTTGGGTTTCCAATTCTATTTCATAGCTGAAGATTCTGTAGCGATTCAGACAAGCAACAACTCTGACCCAGAACAGAAGAAATATTATGGCTTAAAAGTTTCAAACTTAGTCTTGGACGTGTCAACCACTGTGCTGACCATCGCTGAAGTGGCCTTCCCTCCGGCCGCACTCATTCTGGAGCCCATAATCATTGGCCTGACCATAGTTAGGATGTCTCTCGGTGATTTTTACTGCGATGTTGTGAGTGAGCTGGACCGGCTGCCCAAGGGGGCTAATGACATACAGAAACTGACTGCTGTTTTAAAAGGGTTAGGGGAAGGTGCTTTGGATTTTGGGACTGGAGGGCTGCTGAGACAGATGAAAGAGGTGGATGAAGAATACAGAAAAAACCAAGAGCTTCTGCGGAAATTGTTTTCCCCCGGTGCCTATTACAGAATAGTGGCCAATGACGGTAACGTAAGCACCATCGACCTGACGGAAGGGGAGCTCTCACAATACGGGGGTTTGATAACGGTCCGGCTGTCGAACCACGGCAATGTCACCATTCAGATTGGAGGCATTGATGATGGGCGAGGCGGGGTCAAAACCATTGTGAAAACATTCCACAACCCTGCCATTCAGAGCATCATTCTTGGGGTGGGGGAGTCTCGCCAGTTCCTGTACACCCAGAAGACTGCAAACCTGTGGTGGGTCATCCCAGTGCACTCCAAAAAGGTAATCTGTGGAGAACTCCTGCTCCGCTCCTCCCTGTTCGGCACCTATTATGGGAATGACAAGGACAACTCATTCTTTGCCCTCCATCAACCGTCAGCAGAGCAGCCTCCACCAGCTCCCTCAGACCCTTGCGCTTATGGAGGCCTGGATTTGGACTACGTGATCCGGAACTACCGCTACACCATCCACGGTCATGGGGGGGATGACATTTTCTTTCTCGGGTCGCAGGCTTCGGTGCTCTCTGGCGGAGAAGGGAGGGACCTTTACGTCTTTCCCACAGACGGAAGCATTTCCGAGATTGACAATTTCTCCCACGATTTGTTTGAGGATCACCTGTTGATAAAAGCACCTTTCAGCCGCATTGATTGTATCCGGAATCAAAACGATCTTCTCCTCATTTACGGACAACAGAAGAAGCACCAGATCACCATTAGGAACTGGTTTACCCACAGTAACGTTGACTACTATCAGCACATGACATTTCAGTCTTCTGATGGCGTCATGTTTAAAATAGCAGACAGAGGACTTATGGGGCACAAGTTCCATACTAACTGTGTCCCGGAAACTCTGGACAACACCAAATCCCAAAGTCTGATATCTCTCAGACTGGAGGGGGTTTACCAAAGTGTAATCAGGGTTTTGGGCAGCAATTTTAGTGACAGCATTTTAGGCAACAAGAGGGACAACGTTCTCAATGGTGGTCCGGGAGCAGATGTACTTGAAGGAGGAGAGGGAGCCGACACCTATGAGATCTTTCCAGCAGAAGGCTGTGATATCATCAACAACTACGCCACAGACCAGAAAGTAGACTTGGTGGTGTTTCACGTGCCCTTCCAGAGGATTCGTGCAGAACTGCTGGATGATGGTGTTCAGGTGACAGACGAAAAAGAGCCGAAGTCAACGTGCTTCCATTTGCAAAAGTGGAACACGGACAGACAATATCAACACTTGGCGTTTCTGTCTTCTGATCATGTGACTTTTTACATCTCAAAAAGTGAAGACAGTGGGCTGGTAAAGACGCCGCTGATTGTCGACCTCAGCACAGAGCAACATGGCAGCACCGTCAACCTCAACAAAACTGACCAACACTTCCACACTGTGGTGACTGTCTTCGACTCCCCCTATGATGACATCGTTGTCGGGAATGTGCTGGGCAATTTCCTCAGCTGCAGCGGGGGCAGGGACCACCTGCAGGGAGGAGGTGGCAGTGATAAATACGTCATCAAGTCTGGCTGCGGAGGAGCTCATATCAACAATCTCGCAGAAGACAAATCTAGCGACGTTTTGTTTATCCAGTATGCCTGGGGGGAAATCAAAACAGAGCTTCGATTGCCACACCTTGTTTTGAAGGTGGCAGTTGTTAACATTGAAGTCGTCCTGTGGAAGTGGTTCCAGGGTGAGAACTTCCAACACCTGGTTGTGCAGACTTCTGACGGCATCATCTCCACCTTGCCGCTCAATGAGTCCGACCAGGACGTCATGAGTCCCATGGAAATTAACCTCAGCAAGGAGGAGTGTATAGACCAGAAACAAATATTTGACTTGAGCAAAGAGCCCTGGAGGAAAGTGGAAAGGTTCCAAGCCAAATCTAGCAAGTGTTCATACACTGTGATTGGAAACTCTTTGGACAACTTCATTGACCCTGGCATTGGAAACATTTACAAGTACCAGTACCTGCGGGGAGGCAATGGGTCAGACACCTATGTCCTTGGCCATGCATACGGCTATGAGAACGAAATTGACAACGAGGCAGGAGACATGAAAATGGACAACCTCTTCCTTCAGGTCCTCTATGAAGACGTCGAAGTTCTCCTGGAGGGACCCCACATTATCATGTTCTCCCGCTCTAGGAACGACTCGGTCCGTGTACGCTTGCTGAAGTACTTGAAGGGGCCGAAGTTTCAGCACCTCCTGGTTCGTTCCTTGGATGGATTTCTGTTCAAAATCAATGGTGATTCTTACCCCTACAAGTCCGTTCTCAGCATTGACATGGCATCCTCCACCAAGAGCTGCAACATCAGCTGTGCCTCATCAGGAAGTGAATTCAAAAATGTTTCTAGAATACGTGGCGCCACTGCCTTCAGTAACTACATCACGGGGAGCAACGGCAGTTTCCTTATTACCGGGGGCAACATGAATGACTATATCCATGGCCACCAGGGAAGCGAGATGATCGCGAGCTTTGGAGGAAATGACATCATCATCGGAGATGGCGGGAATGACGTCCTGGAGGGGGGAGAAGGGGAGGATGAAATCCAGGGTGGCGAGGGAGACGACTTAATCTACGGGGGAGGTGGGGCCGACAGGATTGACGGGGGTCCTGGGATAGATACAGTATTCTTCAGTGGAGACGTGCGGACAGGCAGTGGGGTCACGGTGGACCTACACTCAGGCAGGGGGTGGGGAGCAGACGCGGAAAATGACACCTTCACTGGTGTGGAGAGGGTGATTGGGACAGAGTTCAACGACCTGCTGATTGGCGACAACGAGGATAACCAGCTGATTGGGAAATTCGGAAATGACAGTCTGGTGCCGGAACACGGGTCAGACCTGCTGTGTGGGGGGCCAGGAAGAGACCTTTACATTCTGGACGACAGCAGCGGAGTAAAACACATTGACAACTTCGCCTCAGATGGGATCGAAGATAGCGTTCTAATTCGTAACTTCGCCCCCCAGGACGCCTGCTTCTTTACTTTAGAAGGAAACCTTGTTGTTTCTCTGCACTACCGAGACCCTCTTCTAAAACTGATTGGCAGAGACTCGCTCACTGTGATTTTTGATAACTGGAGCAGCAACCGCTCGCTTTACCAACACATCAGCTTTGCCTTTGCAAACAACACCCTGACCGACTCATCCTACTTCAACTCAGCTGTTGAGATTAGCCCCTCCCTCAAGGCTTTTAACTCATCCCTTCCACCCTTCAGCGTGACACGTGCTAATGAGACGGCCATTGAAGTAGAAGACATGGCTCTGGGGAGAGTAGGAAGTGTGGCAGAGTCAATGTTCCGCTATCATTTAAAAGTGTCAGACCAGCTTTTCCACACCGACACTTTACCTTGGGGTAACAGCCCCTCATTGGAAATCACTGGCCTCCTTTCTGGAGTCCTTTACACCTTTCAGCTCTACCTGACGAGATGTGAAGTTCCAGTGTTGGTTTTATGGGAGGCAGCACAGAGAACGAAACCCAATCCGCCAGTGTCTCTGAAAGTGCTGCACGTCACCCACAGCAGCGTGATGATAAACTGGGCGGCACCCCCTGTGGGGTCTGACCCCGACAGCGAGAGGTACACTTACGTGGTGCTTGTGGAAGAAGACAGTGGTGACCTGGTGGCGCACTTCAACACCAGCGACGCTAGAGCGGAAATCCGCGACTTAAAACCCAAATGTGCATTCAGGGTCTTTGTGTCATCGGTAATAGAAGAGATGGAAAGTCAGAAGGCTGTCTTCCCACCAATAGAAACTCTAAGCATATGCTTTGGCTTCATCGCCCCCAGTGGAAGCACTATCGTTGAGGAGAAAATGACAGCGGATGGACCGGTGGCGGTGATTGAGTGCCTGGAGGGCTACCAGCTGACCTCTAGCTCTGAAATTCAATGCACACCATCAGCCCTATTACTACACTTGAATAGGCCCTGTGTCCCCAGAAGCTGCATCCATTGGGGCAATTATGTTCCTCATGGCAGAATTATCTCTGTTATCTGTCTTGGTGTCGACTTCAAAAGCAGATGTCACTACGGTACTTTTCAACCCACCCCTCCGTTTTGCTGCAGTACCCCACCGGAGATCAACAACGGGTTTCACCGTTCCCTGCAACACTCAAACTACATTACAGTCAGATACAGCTGTGACTCAGGGTACGATCTTTTTGGGGTGTCCAGCTTTACATGCCAGGTAGAATCAGGAGAGTGGTTCCCACCCCCTAGAGCTGGAATACTGCAATGCAAACCAAGCCCCTGCCTTGCCCCTCCCCAGGTTCCTCATGGTAAATTCTATTCACCTTCAGGTAGCACAAGGAATTTCAAAGGGGACACTCTGTACTTGAGATGTGATCATTTCCACCACATTTCCTCTGAGGACAGCACCATCACCTGCCACGGTGGTGACTGGGGATTGATAACCTCAGCCTGTGAGCCTGACTTCCATCTTGTCAACATTCAAGATGGCCTTTATGACTTAGTTGGCGATATCGTGGCATGGAGATTTTCCTTCCATAATATTGATCCCTACGCCAGGTTTGCCTGTGCAGATAGACAGTTGGAGTTTGTAACACTGATAGGGACTCCCAGGAGTCCACACGTGAAATGTAGAAAAGTAAAGCTGCAGACAAGTGGCTCGGATTACACAGGGATCGTTGAGGGGAACGTGGACGAGGCCGGTTGGAGCAAAGTTTGTGTTGAAGACTCAACTGCCGCTAAAGCGGTCTGTGGACACCTGTTTCCTGGTCATGGTGAGTCAGCATTTATGTACAGTTGGTGGTCCAACATGATTGACACCCTTCATAAATATGACTGTATAAAATGAATAATACCAATACTGAGCTTCAGTATACTGTATGCTCCAATTATTTTTATACTAATGCAGTTGTTCAGATAGGTTTGTTGTTCAGATAGGCAGACACAGAGTCATATTGACACACACACACACACACACACACACACACACACACACACACACACACACACACACACACACACACACACACACACACACACACACACACACACACACACACACACACACACACACACACACACACACACACACACACACACACACACACACACACACACACACACACACACACAGACAGACAGACAGACAGACAGACAGACAGACAGACAGACAGACAGACAGACAGACAGACAGACAGACAGACAGACAGACAGACAGACAGACACTTATAGACAGACATACAGACACACACATAGACAGTGCCTTCGGAAAGTATTCAGACCCCTTGACTTTTTCCACATTTTGTTGGGGCTTATTCTAAAATGTATTAAATATATATTTTCTCCTCATCAATTTACACACAAACCCCCTTAATGACAAAGCAAAACAAGATTTTAGAAATGTTTGCTAATTTATAAAAAATGTAAAACTGAAATATGACATTTACATAAGTATTCAGACCCTTTACTCAGTACTTTGTTGAAGCATCTTTGGCAGTGATTATTACAGCCTTGAGTCTTCTGGGTATGATGCCGCAAGCTTGGCACATCTGTATTTGGAGAGTTTCTCCCATTCTTCTCTGCAGATCCTCTCAAGGTCTGTCAGGTTGGATGGGTAGAGTTGCTGCATAGCTATTTTCTGTTCTCTCCAGAGATGTTAGATCGGGTCTGGTCCGGGCTCTGGCTGGGCCACTCAGGGACATTCCGAGACTAGTCCCAAAGCCACTCCTGTGTTGTCTTGGCTGTGTGCTTAGGGTCATTGTCCTGTCTGAGGTCCTGAGCGCTCTGGAGCAGGTTTTCATCAAGTATCTCTCTGTACTTTGCTCCGTTCATCTTTCCCTCAATCTGGACTAGTCCCTATTGCTGAAAAACATCCCTACAGCATGATGCTGCCACCACCATGCTCCCCTGTAGGGATGGTGCCAGGTTTCCTCCAGAAGTGATGCTTGGCATTCAGGCCAAAGAGTTCAAACTTGGTTTCATCAGACCAGAGAATCTTGTCTTTAGGTGCATTTCAGCAAACTCCAAGCGCGCTGTCATGTGTCTTTTACTGAGGAGTGGCTTCCACCTGGCCACTCTAATATAAATGCCAAATAGGTGGAGTGCTGCAGAGATGGTTGTCCTTCTGGAAGGTTCTCCCATCTCCACAGAGGAAGTCTAGAGCTCTGTCAGACTGACCATCAGGTTCTTGGTCACCTCCCCGACCAAGGCCCTTCTCCCCTAATTGCTTAGTTTGGCCGGGTGGCCAGCTCTAGGAAGAGTCTTGGTGGTTCCAAACTTCTTCCATTTAAGAATGCTGCAGAAATGTTTTGACACCCTTCCCCAGATCTGTGCACAATCCTGTCTCGAAGCACTATTGACAATTCCTTCGACCTCATGGCTTGGTTTTTGCTCTGACATGCACTGTCAACTGTGGGACCCTTATATAGACAGGTGTGTGCCTTTCCAAATCATGTCCAAGCAATTGAATTTGCCACAGGTGGACTCCAATCAAGTTGTAGAAACATCTCAAGGATGACCAGTGGAAACAGGATGCAATTGAGCTAAATTTCACTTCTCATAGCAGGGTCTGAATACTTATGTAAATAAGGTATTTCTTTTGAACATTTAATAAATTTGCTAAAATTTCTAAAAACCTATTTTCACTTTGTCATTATGGGGTATTGTGTGTAGATTGCTGAGTATTTAAAAACAAAAATCCATTTTAGAATCAGGCTGTAACTTAACAAAATGTGGAAAAAGTCAAGGGGTCTGAATACTTTCCAAAGGCATTGTAGACACAGACACACACATAGACACACTCAGAGAAACACAGAGATACACACACACAGCAGTATGAACTCACCAGACATACATAATATCATATTAATATCCAAGTACTGTAATATAAATTCCTCTTATGGAATATTAAGTTATTGAGCATATGAGTCTGGTGAGTTTATAGTGTTTATATTTCTGTTTCCATGACAGATATTGTGTTTATATTTCTGTTTCCATGACAGATATTGTCTTTATATTTCTGTTTACATGACAAATATTGTCTTTATATTTGTTTCCATGACAGATATTGTCTTTATATTTCTGTTTACATGACAGATATTGTCTTTATATTTCTGTTTCCATGACAGATATTGTCTTTATATTTCTGTTTCCATGACAGATATTGTCTTTATATTTCTGTTTACATGACAGATATTGTCTTTATATTTCTGTTTCCATGACAGATATTGTCTTTATATTTCTGTTTCCATGACAGATATTGTCTTTATATTTCTGTTTCCATGATAGATATTGTCTTTATATTTCTGTTTCCATGACAGATATTGTCTTTATATTTCTGTTTCCATGATAGATATTGTCTTTATATTTCTGTTTCCATGATAGATATTGTCTTTATATTTCTGTTTCCATGATAGATATTGTCTTTATATTTCTGTTTCCATGACAGATATTGTCTTTATATTTCTGTTTCCATGACAGATATTGTCTTTATATTTCTGTTTCCATGACAGATATTGTCTTTATATTTCTGTTTCCATGATAGATATTGGCTTTATATTTCTGTTTCCATGACAGATATTGTCTTTATATTTCTGTTTCCATGACAGATATTGTGTTTATATTTCTGTTTACATGATAGATATTGTGTTTATATTTCTGTTTCCATGACAGATATTGTCTTTATATTTCTGTTTCCATGATAGATATTGTGTTTATATTTCTGTTTCCATGACAGATATTGTCTTTATATTTCTGTTTCCATGACAGATATTGTCTTTATATTTCTGTTTCCATGACAGATATTGTCTTTATATTTCTGTTTCCATGATAGATATTGTCTTTATATTTCTGTTTCCATGATAGATATTGTGTTTATATTTCTGTTTCCATGACAGATATTGTCTTTATATTTCTGTTTCCATGACAGATATTGTCTTTATATTTCTGTTTCCATGATAGATATTGTCTTTATATTTCTGTTTCCATGACAGATATTGTCTTTATATTTCTGTTTCCATGACAGATATTGTCTTTATATTTCTGTTTACATGATAGATATTGTGTTTATATTTCTGTTTCCATGACAGATATTGTCTTTATATTTCTGTTTCCATGATAGATATTGTGTTTATATTTCTGTTTCCATGACAGATATTGTCTTTATATTTCTGTTTCCATGACAGATATTGTCTTTATATTTCTGTTTCCATGACAGATATTGTCTTTATATTTCTGTTTCCATGATAGATATTGTCTTTATATTTCTGTTTCCATGATAGATATTGTGTTTATATTTCTGTTTCCATGATAGATATTGTCTTTATATTTCTGTTTCCATGATAGATATTGTGTTTATATTTCTGTTTCCATGACAGATATTGTCTTTATATTTCTGTTTCCATGATAGATATTGTCTTTATATTTCTGTTTCCATGATAGATATTGTCTTTATATTTCTGTTTCCATGATAGATATTGTGTTTATATTTCTGTTTCCATGATAGATATTGTCTTTATATTTCTGTTTCCATTATAGATATTGTGTTTATATTTCTGTTTCCATGACAGATATTGTCTTTATATTTCTGTTTCCATGATAGATATTGTCTTTATATTTCTGTTTCCATGATAGATATTGTCTTTATATTTCTGTTTCCATGATAGATATTGTGTTTATATTTCTGTTTCCATGACAGATATTGTCTTTATATTTCTGTTTCCATGATAGATATTGTCTTTATATTTCTGTTTCCATGATAGATATTGTGTTTATATTTCTGTGTCCATGATAGATATTGTCTTTATATTTCTGTTTCCATGATAGATATTGTGTTTATATTTCTGTTTCCATGACAGATATTGTCTTTATATTTCTGTTTCCATGATAGATATTGTCTTTATATTTCTGTTTCCATGATAGATATTGTCTTTATATTTCTGTTTCCATGATAGATATTGTGTTTATATTTCTGTTTCCATGATAGATATTGTCTTTATATTTCTGTTTCCATTATAGATATTGTGTTTATATTTCTGTTTCCATGACAGATATTGTCTTTATATTTCTGTTTCCATGATAGATATTGTCTTTATATTTCTGTTTCCATGATAGATATTGTCTTTATATTTCTGTTTCCATGATAGATATTGTCTTTATATTTCTGTTTCCATGACAGATATTGTCTTTATATTTCTGTTTCCATGATAGATATTGTCTTTATATTTCTGTTTCCATGATAGATATTGTCTTTATATTTCTGTTTCCATGATAGATATTGTCTTTATATTTCTGTTTCCATGATAGATATTGTCTTTATATTTCTGTTTCCATGATAGATATTGTCTTTATATTTCTGTTTCCATGACAGATATTGTCTTTATATTTCTGTTTCCATGATAGATATTGTCTTTATATTTCTGTTTCCATGACAGATATTGTCTTTATATTTCTGTTTCCATGATAGATATTGTCTTTATATTTCTGTTTCCATGATAGATATTGTGTTTATATTTCTGTTTCCATGACAGATATTGTCTTTATATTTCTGTTTCCATTATAGATATTGTGTTTATATTTCTGTTTCCATGACAGATATTGTCTTTATATTTCTGTTTCCATGATAGATATTGTCTTTATATTTCTGTTTCCATGATAGATATTGTCTTTATATTTCTGTTTCCATGATAGATATTGTCTTTATATTTCTGTTTCCATGACAGATATTGTCTTTATATTTCTGTTTACATGACAGATATTGTCTTTATATTTCTGTTTCCATGATAGATATTGTCTTTATATTTCTGTTTCCATGATAGATATTGTCTTTATATTTCTGTTTCCATGATAGATATTGTCTTTATATTTCTGTTTCCATGATAGATATTGTGTTTATATTTCTGTTTCCATGATAGATATTGTCTTTATATTTCTGTTTCCATGATAGATATTGTGTTTATATTTCTGTTTCCATGACAGATATTGTCTTTATATTTCTGTTTCCATGACAGATATTGTCTTTATATTTCTGTTTCCATGATAGATATTGTCTTTATATTTCTGTTTCCATGATAGATATTGTCTTTATATTTCTGTTTCCATGATAGATATTGTCTTTATATTTCTGTTTCCATGATAGATATTGTCTTTATATTTCTGTTTCCATGATAGATATTGTGTTTATATTTCTGTTTCCATGATAGATATTGTCTTTATATTTCTGTTTCCATTATAGATATTGTGTTTATATTTCTGTTTCCATGACAGATATTGTCTTTATATTTCTGTTTCCATGATAGATATTGTCTTTATATTTCTGTTTCCATGACAGATATTGTTTTTATATTTCTGTTTCCATGATAGATATTGTCTTTATATTTCTGTTTCCATGACAGATATTGTCTTTATATTTCTGTTTCCATGATAGATATTGTCTTTATATTTCTGTTTCCATGATAGATATTGTCTTTATATTTCTGTTTCCATGACAGATATTGTCTTTATATTTCTGTTTCCATGATAGATATTGTCTTTATATTTCTGTTTCCATGATAGATATTGTCTTTATATTTCTGTTTCCATGATAGATATTGTCTTTATATTTCTGTTTCCATGATAGATATTGTGTTTATATTTCTGTTTCCATGACAGATATTGTCTTTATATTTCTGTTTCCATGATAGATATTGTCTTTATATTTCTGTTTCCATGACAGATATTGTCTTTATATTTCTGTTTACATGACAGATATTGTCTTTATATTTCTGTTTCCATGATAGATATTGTCTTTATATTTCTGTTTCCATGATAGATATTGTCTTTATATTTCTGTTTCCATGATAGATATTGTCTTTATATTTCTGTTTCCATGATAGATATTGTCTTTATATTTCTGTTTCCATGACAGATATTGTCTTTATATTTCTGTTTCCATGATAGATATTGTCTTTATATTTCTGTTTCCATGACAGATATTGTCTTTATATTTCTGTTTCCATGACAGATATTGTCTTTATATTTCTGTTTCCATGACATATGTGTTACATTGCTGTTTTCATGTGTTCTTGTATTTTGTTGCTGTTGTGTATACAGAATGGACAGCATCAGTGATCGACAGTGGAAGGTTTGTTTCTCAACAGACACACATCTGCGATGTCATGGGATGTAGGTTCATACCAGAAACATTGACCTGCAGCAAACAGATCCAATGCAGACAGAGCTGTGATCCCTATGACGTTCCCAATGGCCAAGCACTTTGTGCCTCCAATTTTGAAGGAGAAAAATGCGATATAACGTGTAACCGACTCTATAATCTTGAAGTCTCCTCTCAGATCCAGTGTACCAGTTCTGGATGGTCAAGCTTTCCCTACTGCATCGGTGAGTGGACGTCAACATGGCCATTGTTATTTTTTTATTTGGCTACCAGAATGCCAATTATCTTACTTCCATTTTCTCCCCAATTTGGAATAGCCAGATATTGACATATTTATTTAAAAAAAAATTGAGTGCAGTAAATTATGTGACCAGTACATGGGATGTCTAAGTGTAATAATCACAACAACAACAGATTTCATAGTAAAACACAGGTCAGCATAAGACAAGGGTAGCCTACACTACATTTATAAACATCTTCCCACATTTTCAGCCTGATTTTTCAGAGGGGAGAACAGGGTGCATAATAACACCGTTGATACACCAGAAAGGTTTTAAAATGTATTTTTCCAAAGTCGTATGCAATAGACCATACAATACAATCTGAAAATACAGCCGTATTACAGCGTATTAAATAATTGTATGTAAATAGAAATGTGATCCAAAATATACCCGCTGAATTATTTTACTAAGTAAAACATGACCTTACATGACCTGGTGGTCCTTCTGTAGCTCAGTTGGTAGAGCATGGCGCTTGTAACGCCAGGGTAGTGGGTTCGATTCCCGGGACCACCCATACGTAGAATGTATGCACACATGATTGTAAGTCGCTTTGGATAAAAGCGTCTGCTAAATGGCATATATACATATATACTTAAACTTTCTGCGACTAAAAATGGTTGAATTGAACTTACTCCAGTAAAATACTTGTGCTTAACTGGGGGAAATGCAATGTTTTGAATGATCCTTTAAAAAAAACAGAAGCATACCACCCTGCATCCCACTGCTGTCTCGCGTCTCAAACTAGGCAGAGTTGGTCTTGGTTGGTCCCTGAATGGGAGACCAGATGGTGCTGGAGGGCCAGTCGGAGTCACTCTTTCCTCTGGTCTAAAAAGTGTTCCAATACCCCAGGGCAGTGATTGGGGACATTGCCCTGTGTAGGGTTGCTGTCTTTTGGATGGGATGTTAAACGGGTGACCTGACTGTCTGTGGTCATTAAAGATCCCATGGCACTTATTGTAATAGTAGGGGTGTTAACCCTGGTGTCCTGGTTACATTTCCCAATCTAAACATCACGGCCATCTAATCATCCCCTGCTCCCAATTGGCTGATTCATCCCTCTTCCCTGTAATCATTACCCCGGTTGTTGCGAAAATGAGAATGTGTTCTCAGTCAACTTACTGGTTAAAAAAACATTATAAAAACCTGAACAGTTTGTGATAACTGTATTATTTGATGAAATGTGCATGTTAAAGGCCAAGAAAAATCTAAATTTCAAATCATTTATGGGTAACATTGAAGTACCATACTGTGATTGTTTTTCAATTAAAATGTTTGTTTTTTTTGTTTTTTTTAAATGCTTCTTAGCAAAGAACACTTTCTCAAGCAAGAATTTTGCTAGGTCTGTCTGGGAGTGGTCTGAGTGGGGAGGGGAAAATGATAACTAGCTGTGATTTGTAGAAAGGTTTGGAACTATCTTTCTTATTGTATTGGTCTATTAACTAATCCACTGGCCAAAACTCTATGCACCAAAACAGGCTGAAATGTCAGGCGGTCTTTTCAAATAGCTCTCACACTATAGTAGTGAAATTGCACTGCAACAACCATTTGTGCTCTAAATATGTCCCTTCTGAAACCAATCTGTTTTGTGGACGCATGCGTTTTCTACTTCCGGGTCACACAAGACTCCACCTGTATCTAGTTGGCTGTGCAGAAGTATCATTTGACTAAGTTGAAAATTATTACTGCAGTGCTTGAAAAAAATCCACAGAACAATGGCAGTCATTCTGGGCTTAAAAAGGGGAAATGTTTTTTTTTGTGTGTGTTTTATATGTTCTCATATGTTGCTGCAACTGTTAAGTAAAAGGTGTGTACATTCTGAAAATGTGTTTCACGCCATTACATTTCAGTGTACACAATGTCCAAGATGACTTCACATATACCCTTAAGAAGAACCCGAGAACCTTTTCCATCAGATTGTTTTGCTCATGTGTCTATGATGGAGGGGTTGATGGGAAGTGTAGTTCTAAAGTTATTTATCTGAAAGAGTACATTAGGAAAGCCATCTTGGAAACCGAGCACTGTGTAGAGATTGCAATTTAATAGCGTGGACAGGATGTCAAAACAATTCAAGAATAAATACAAAACACACACCTTATTTAAACAGTTGTGGCAACACATGGAAACATGTAGCACACACAAAAGAAAAACCACTTGAGATGGTTAAATAAAGTTGCATTAGTGACTAACTCCTGCCTAAAGTGCAAATATTGCTATCATCAGTGTTTCTCCCAGCTGCCACATTCAGAATATTCCACTGAGCCACTCAGGGAAATCCATTTCTATTAATCTATTTGAAAGGTAAATATTCATTTGACTAACCTGCATTCTTTCTCTCTTCTGCCCCCAGAGAGTGGGGATTGTGGCTATGACAACGAGAGTGGACCCCATTTCATGAAGTGCTTGAGCAAGCTTTGGGTTGAGGCAGGTTGTAGCCTCCAGACCGAAGGTTCTCCTACAAGGAACCCGAAATTAGTAAGATACTGGAACACAATGACTGTGAGTGAGGTGAGGAGAAACATGGCCGAATACCCCAGTAACAACGCATTCACTATAAACACAGTGTGCGAGGAAGATGAGGAGTGCTTCCCCGCCCATGCCACGGTGCTCACCAGTGACGGATCCAGGAGAACCATGGCAGAGCTGAGCGTGGGGGACAGGGTGCTGGCGGTCGACGCTGCTGGCCGGCCCACCTTCAGCGAGGTCCTCCTGTGGCTTGATCGGCGGAGCGGCTCAAGAGAGCGTTACCTCCTGCTGGACACGGAGGGGTCCGAGGAGCCCCTGTACATCACACCTGACCATGTTCTCTTCATCGCCCCCGACAACGCAACAACAATTGACTTGGCCAGCGACGCACGCAGGGTGCCGGTGTTCGCCAAGGATGTCCTCCCGGGCCACCTAATCTACCTGCATGACCCCAGCACTGGATCACTGGAGGCCAAACGTGTGACCGAAGTGAGCGAGGCAGAGAGCCTAGGGGCCTACGCTCCCCTGACTGTGGAGGGGAACCTGGTGGTGGACGGACGCCTAGTTTCCTGCTACACCCTGCAGTGCCGGCAGCAGCTTGCTCACCTCACCTTCATCCCCTACAGGCTCCTCCACATCCTGCGCTCTTCCCTCTCTGTCCTTGGGTTCCGGCTTCTGGAGCCCCCGAGGCAGGGGCAGGAAGACCAGGAAGGTATGCACTGGTACGCGAACGCCTTGTACCAGCTGGGCCGGTGGATGGGGTATCCGTTCAGTGAGACATGCTATTCCACCGACCTGCTGAGCTACCACTACCCCAGACCTGCCACTGGTTCGCTGTGAAGGCTGTCCACCTAAACTCCTCCACAGTCAGATGCCTCACTTATTTGTCTTTCTATAAACGAGGGTACCAGTGACAATTTCCTACACTCAACAACTTGTTACAGCTGTTTCATGGCAATACATGTCATTACGTATGATATAACAGGGGATCATAGTTATATTCAATCAAATTGATGTGTTGATTTAAGTGTTTATTAGTCCTTTATCATGGTTGGTGTCTTGACTGAATTTGTTCAAAATTGTGTGGCATAAAACATAAAACATTGTTTTTTTCTCCTTGCGTTTATGGCAGTGTGTTGTTGTCGTTATATCATATATTAAGAATGAATCAGTTAAATTAGACGTTGAACTGGAACTCTGTAAGAATCCTGTCTGACTGTTTTTTTTTGTATAGAGATCTCAGAAATGCAGTGTAACTACGAAACATTTAATTTTATGTTGGG
Source organism: Oncorhynchus keta (assembly GCF_023373465.1). Lineage (NCBI taxonomy): Eukaryota > Metazoa > Chordata > Actinopteri > Salmoniformes > Salmonidae > Oncorhynchus > Oncorhynchus keta. Next base: position 40,327,877 of record NC_068445.1, on the reverse strand, counting down.
GGGGGGGGTGAAAATAGTTTTCATGGGGCACACAAATCCCACATTATGTGTGCGATAGCAAAATCGAATGCTTTTCACCGAAAGAGTCACCTTGCCTTGATACTTAAAACCTGAATGATGCCGTCATTAGCTTGATTCTTCAATAGTTTTGCATGATACTTGTAAATGCTTTAAAAAATATTTTATTTGACACAGCAAGTTTACTGTGCATTTCTCGTTAAGTTGTATCTCAATTAAAACCCCTTATGAACTCTAAAGAACCACCATACAGTATGGTGTTCAAAGCAAGTACAATATATTACCTGCAGTGTGTACTTGTCTTGGACAGTACACTATATTCTCTGTCAGATTTATTCTAATATAGACACATACAGGTAACTGCAAAGATAATGGAAACATTTGACTAAATGGGGATAGTAGTAGTAGTAGGTTTAACTGGTTTCTCACAGTCATAGACTGAAATTTTACACCAATTTACAGTCATAACATCAATCAAATATAATTATCAGATCCTAAACTAGCAAAACACTTAATATAATACAATGTTAAAATATGCAATATATGTAAACAAAACAACAATGACAAGTTTAAGGGTGGCAGCTTTATTTATTTTACCTTTATTTAACTAGGCAAGTCAGTTAAGAACAACTTATTTTCAATGACGGCCTAGGAACAGTGGGTTTAACTGCCTGTTCAGGGGCAGAACGACAGATTTGTACCTTGTCAGCTCGAGGGTTTGAACTAGCAACCTTCCGGTTACTAATCCAACACTCTAATCACTAGGCTACCCTGCCGCTTTTTGGTGTATGCATGATCAGTGTAGTGAAGAATGGGATGGTAGAGTTCTGACAGCGACCTGCACGTGTCATCGGAGTGTTCAGTTTGTGGCTGTTGCGGGTTTCCTGTCCAGTAATCTGCTGTCTGCTTGGGTGGAGCCAATCTGCAAACTGGGAGTTCTGCAGGGATTTAATAAATGTCAGTCGGATCTGATCCCGTCTGCTCTCCAAAGACATGACTCAGAGGGTTTACACGAGTGTGGAGCAATTAACATCCTATTATGCTTAGGTCATGCATAAAAATGCTGAGCAGGCCATTATTTTGGCTATAATGGCTATGCCCCCCATAGGGTGACAATGCCCTCATCCACAGCGCACAAGCGGTCACTGAATGGTTTGCTGAGCATGAATGAATGATGTAAACCATATGCCATGGTCGTCCTGCTGATGGGACCCCCTAATGGGGTCCGGGTGTGTGTGTGTACCATTGTTGGAGTTACGGGTTAATTGCAGACTGGCAGTAGATACCCATCTACGGTGCACTGAATAAGCTACAATAAACTGGACAAGGGCAACAGCTAGGCTATACACTATAGGGAAGACAAATGCCACAACCTATAACTGCGTTTAGCCTGATTAATCATGTTAAATACAGTCACACACTACAAAAACTGATATAGCCTCAAGCTATAGAAACATTTGCTATCTAACTGGGAGTCTCCTGAGTGAAAACATCCGAAGTTCTTCACAGGTAAATGATTTAATTTGGTTGCTTTTCTTATTTTCGTGAAAATGTTGCCTGGTGCCAGCAGAGCCAAGCATAGCATTATGCCATGATAAACTTACACAAATGCTTGTCTAGCGTTGGCTGTAACGCATATTTTGAAAATCTGAGATGACAATGTGATTAACAAAAGGCTAAGCTTGTGTTTGAATATATTTCATTTGCGATTTTCATGAATAGGAATAGTTTCTAGGGGTATTTATGTCCTCTGCGTTATGCTAATTCGTTTGAGGCTATGATTACGCTCCCGGATCCGGGATTGCTAGTCGCAAGATTAAGGTCAGAACCCCCCACAAGGTACTTGGAGTCAAACATACAGGCCTGGATGAGGTCTTTAAGGTCAGGGCCCTCCGTAAGGCTCACAAAATAATTTTAGACCCAAGTCACCCCCTGTACCTGGACTTTGAACTACTCCCCTCTGTGCGCAGGTATATGGTGCAGGTATAGGGCACCCCTCAGCAGGAAAAACAGAACGAGACAATCATTTGTGCCAGGTGTGATATCCCTCCTAAATAGCTTGGGCTAATGTTCCTATTGACTCCGTAAGGCCAGCACGCTAGTCTTTAAATTGTATTATTTTGTATTTATTTATTACTTTACTTATTTATTTAAATGCCACTTTAAATGTGTACATGACACTGCAACAACATTTCCCCCATGGGGACAATAAAGTCAGTAAGTAAGTAAGAAGATGTCACTTACAAGCTCCAATCACAGCTTCACCACAGGAACCAATCACAGCTTCACACCACAGTACCAATCACAGCTTCACACCACAGTACCAATCACAGCTTCACACCACAGTACCAATCACAGCTTCACACCACAGTACCAATCACAGCTTCACCACAAGCTCCAATCATAGCTTCACCACAGGAACCAATCACAGCTTCACACCACAGTACCAATCACAGCTTCACACCACAGTACCAATCACAGCTTCACACCACAGGAACCAATCACAGCTTCACACCACAGTACCAATCACAGCTTCACACCACAGTACCAATCACAGCTTCACACCACAGGAACCAATCACAGCTTCACACCACAGTACCAATCACAGCTTCACACCACAGTACCAATCACAGCTTCACACCACAGGAACCAATCACAGCTTCACACCACAGTACCAATCACAGCTTCACACCACAGTACCAATCACAGCTTCACACCACAGGAACCAATCACAGCTTCACACCACAGTACCAATCACAGCTTCACACCACAGGAACCAATCACAGCTTCACACCACAGTACTAATCACAGCTTCACCACAGGAACCAATCACAGCTTCACACCACAGTACCAATCACAGCTTCACACCACAGTACCAATCACAGCTTCACACCACAGGAACCAATCACAGCTTCACACCACAGTACCAATCACAGCTTCACACCACAGTACCAATCAAATCAAAATGTATTTGTCACATGCGCCGAATGGAACAAGTGTAGACCTTACGGTGAAATGTTGACTTTACAAGCCCTTAACCAACAGTGCAGTTCAAGAAGAGTTAAGAGAATATTTACCAAATAGACTAAAATAAAAAGTACAAACAAAAAGTAACGCAATAAGAATAAGAATAACAAGGCTATATACAGACTGTACCGAGTCAGTGTGCGGGGGTACAGGTTAGTTGGGGTAATTTATACATGTAGGTGTGACTGTTGTGAAATAAAACAGTAAGAGTGCAGAGGGTTAAACACAGGCACCTTAATTGTGGAAGACGGGTTTGTGGTAATGACTGGAGCTGAATCAGTGGAATGGTATCAAATTGTCAGGATCGTCTGAATGAATGGACCAAGACGCAGCGTACTTAGAGTTCCACATGTTCAATAAATATGAAACTCAACAAAAACAATACAGAAGAAAACGAAGATCCACTAAAATCTTTGACAACTGAGTGGCGTTTTTCAACGGATTGTTAAATATGAACTATTTGGCTGTAATATCATCACCTCTTGAAGAGAATAGTCAGAACAACACATTTCAGATTGTTCCATGCAAAACATTTAGGTCTATCATCAGAGTTACACAGTGAGTCACTGGATGCCTTTTCATGTTCTGTAAACATCGATTGATCATATCATTTCAGATATATGACGGTAGCCTCACGATACCTCTCAATATTGGCCACCATTTATTTGATATTTGAGTGATACACTGAACAAATATATAAACGCAACTTGCAACAATTTCAAAGAATTTACTGAGTTACAGTTCATATAATGAAAATCAGTCAATTGAAATAAATTCATTAGCTCCTAATCTATGGATTTCACAAGACTGGAAATACAGATATGCATCTGTTGGTCACAGAAACCTTAAAAATAAAGGTAGGGACGTGGATCAGATAACCAGTCAGTATCTGGTGTGACCACCATTTGTCTCATGCAGCGCGACACATCTCCTTCACATAGAGTTGATCAGGCTGTTGATGGCCTGTGGAATGTTGTCCCACTCCTCTTCAATGGCTGTGCCAAGTTGCTGGATATTGGCGGGAACTGGAACGTTGTCGTACATGTCGATCCAGAGCATCCCAAACAGGGTGAATGGGTGACATGTCTGGTGAGTATGAACTGGGACATTTCAGCTTCCAGGAATTGTATACTTTTAAGCAATAAGGCAGGAAGGGGTGTGGTATATGGCCAATATACAACGGCTAAGGGCTGGTCTTATGCAGGACATGGTGCATTATCATGAGGTGATGGCGGCGGTTTTAATGGCACGAATGGGCCACAGGATCTATCTCATCATGGTGTGTCTGTGCATTCAAATCTAATCAAGCTTTATTCATACACCACTTCACAGACAAGGAATGCAACGCATTGTGATTCACAGGAAATAACAACAACAATGAAAATAACATCTGAAATATTTACTATTTACCACAAACATAAGAGGATAAACAAAACAAAAGAATAACAAAAACTGAATGACTATAAAGCACCTTAAGGAAAAGCATTTCCTCCAGCAGACAAGCGAGCTCGATAGCTAAAGATATCTTAGTTAGATAGTGTAATTAGGTTGTGAAGACTTGGTCGATATTAGCTACAGGTTTATAGTTTTTGGTCAGATTAACCCAGCTGTTGGAGGGAAGCCTTTTCTCTCAGGCATACCGTAACCTACCTTTCATTATGTAATGAAACCATTTCTACCTCTGTTAACCATGACAACAACGTTGGCCCCTGTTGTCACCCACCTGGTGGAGGAAAACCTTTTCTCACAGTCGTAACCTACCTTTCATTATGTAATGAAACCATCTCTGTTAACCCAGGCCTCATCCCAAATTTCACCATATTCCCTATATAGTGCTCTATTTTTGACCAGGGCCCATAGTGCTGTATAGAGAATAGGGTCCTTTCTGGGACGCAACATAGGATTTCAGTTCAAACCCCTGTTTGCCACGTAGTATAGGGCGTTGCCGTCTCATAGCCAGCACCGTGGAGACTCATTGGCTGAGACGATGCTTGAGAACTGACCATATGTATGTTGCTATCACCTTTAGAGCGGAGGGGGCTGAAGGGACTGTACAGTATGTTATATTTACTGGTTAGAATGCACAACATTCAGACGCTACAAGGCTGAGGTAAAGGACAGCCAATCCATATTTCTATCTCTCACTCTCTCTGTAGTCATTTCTTTGTCTCTATTTGGTTTGTTTCTCTCAGAAGTATCTTGGCTTCTCCCTCTCTCTGTAGTTTTCTTCGTCTGTACTGGGTTTGTTTTTCTCAGAAGTATCTTGGCTTCCCCCTCTCTAGTTCTCTCTGTATGTGGCATGTGTATTTTCTTCTTCTCTCTCCTAGTTGTTATCCCTAAACTGAACGAGACCTGAAATGGATGTACATTGTTATTACATTGTTATGTGTGTATGTTTACGGTTTGAAGACGGTTTCTGCTCTGTGACAAGCTCATACACTCTCTTTAACCTCTACGGAATGGTATCAAGAATATGCATATCCTTGCTTCAGGTCCAGAGCTACAGGCAGTTAGACTTGGGTATGTCATTTTAGGCAAAATGGGAAAAAAAGGGTCCAATCCTGTTTCTCTCTCTCTCTCTCTCTCTCCCTCTCTCTCTCTCTCTCTCTCTCTCTCTCTCTCTCTCTCTCTCTCTCTCTCTCTCTCTCTCTCTCTCCCTCTCCCTCTCCCTCTCCCTCTCCCTCTCCCTCTCTCTCTGCCCCCCCTCTCCTAGTTATCTTCCCTCCACAGATCAAGCCCTATCTGACTAAGAGGCATGTCCTCCTCCTCTCTTCTGTGGTGTCTGCTGGTGGTGTGTGTTCTGGTTGTGGTCCAGATCTATGCAGCAGAGGAACGTAAGGTCCTCAAGGTGTTCAACCTCAGAGCCAGCGACCTGAACAGCGGCTTGTTCCAGACCCCTGATGCCTACGTCAAGGTAAATCTCTCCTCACCTGAGTCACCTGTCCACCATGATAGCTGATGTGGTGCAAAATAGCCAGGTGCTAGTGCTATACATTAGTAGATTAGATGAGGTGAGTCACCCTTCCCCCTTTATAATATGAACATCTGTGGGGGGGGGCTTATACATCTAATCTAATGATGATAATGACGATAATGAAAATAATTGTAATAATGATGATGATAATGATAAGAATGATGATAAATCAAATCAATTCAAATTGTATTGGTCACATACACGTGTTTAGCAGATTTGAATGCGAGTGTAGCGAAAAATGCTTGTGCTTCTATTTCGGACCGTGCAGTAATAACTAACAAGTAATCTAACAATTTCACAACTGCCTTATACAAACACAAGTGTAAAGGAATTAATAAGAATATGTACATTTAAATATATGGAAGAGTGATGGCAAGATGCAGTAGATGGTACAGAGTACAGTTTATACTTATGAGTAATGTAGGGTATGTAAACATTATATAAAGTGGCAAATAAAGTGAACAGGGAGTACAGGAGAGGGCTCAGAACGCACCCTTGTGGGGCCCCAGTGTTGAGGATCAGCAGGGTGGAGATGTTGTTTCCTACCCTCACCACCTTGGGGCGGCCTGTCAGAAAGTCCAGGACCCAGTTGCACAGGGCGGGGTCGAGACCCAGGGTCTCCAGCTTAATGACGAGGTTGTAGTGGTACTATGGTGTTAAATATTATTATTATCATTATTATCATTATTATCAGTATCATTATTATCATCATCATCATCATCATCATCATCATCATCATCATCATCATCATCATCATCATCATCATCATTAGCATCACAAGTATCATTATGATTTAGGTGTTTATGGGCTCCGGCTACGGCGGGAAGACAGAGGTAAAGAACAACAACCATGACCCCTGGTGGAAGGAGGACTTCAACTTCTTCAACGTCCGTGAGAACGACCCGCTGAGGCTGGAGGTGTACGACAGTGACGTGCTCTTCGACGACCTGCTGGGGACCTGCGAGCGCTCCATCAAGATTGGAACCTGGCAACATCAATGTTTCCTGAAGAAGGGAGGGAGCCTGTACTACTCCTACACCCTAGAGCCCCTACAGTAGACCCTGTACTACTCCTACACCCTAGAGCCTCTACAGTAGACCCTGTACTACTCCTACACCCTAGAGCCTCTACAGTAGACCCTGTACTACTCCTACACCCTAGAGCCCCTACAGTAGACCCTGTACTACTCCTACAACCTAGAGCCTCTACAGTAGACCCTGTACTACTCTTACACCCTCTTTAGTAAACCCTGTACTACTCCTACACCCTAGAGCCTCTACAGTTGACTCCATACTACTCCTACATTCTAGAGCCTCTACAGTAAACCCTGTACTACTCCTACACCCTAGACCATAGAGCCCAGTAGACTGTGTACTAACCCTACACCCTAAAAGCCTACAGTACACCCTAGAGCTCATTAGACCCCTTCCACATAGTTAAAACAATTATCCACAGCAACGTCTGGTCCCATAGTCTCTCTCCTCTTATCTATATTTACAACGACGTCCCATTTCGGACCCCTCATCTGTTACATGGATTTCTCATTCTCCTCAAACTGAGCTGAAAAACCGTCCTCCCCCTGACCTCATCCTCAGGCTCATCATAACAGACTAGATTCTAGAACATTGAGCAGTACAAAACTCCACCTCCACCTTACAGTTAGTGTATTGTAATTCGTGTCTGATGTCTCTCTCAGTCTCCCACTTTGTGTATTTAACTGATTTGGGTATAAATCGGATCTCAGGGGATCAGGGACCATGCATGACAAACAGTACACCAGATTTAAGACTGTCCATGCACCAGATTTAAGACTGTCCATGCACCAGATTTAAGACTGTCCATGCACCAGATTTAAGACTGTCCATGCACCAGATTTAAGACTGTCCATGCACCAGATTTAAGACTGTCCATGCACCAGATTTAAGACTGTCCATGCACCAGATTTAAGACTGTCCATGCACCAAATTTAAGACTGTCCATGCACCAGATTTAAGACTGTCCATGCACCAGATTTAAGACTGTCCATGCACCAGATTTAAGACTGTCCATGCACCAGATTTAAGACTGTCCATGCACCAGATTTAAGACTGTCCATGCACCAGATTTAAGACTGTCCATGCACCAGATTTAAGACTGTCCATGCACCAGATTTAAGACTGTCCATGCACCAGATTTAAGACTGTCCATGCACCAGATTTAAGACTGTCCATGCACCCAATTTAGCAACATACAACTGCTTATTTCCAGTAAACGTCACCATAAAACATGGCTTCTGTGTCTGTTTATCTCGTGAACTGCAGTAAAGAAGTTGACCTCTTGTCACTATGATTGTACTGTCATGCTCCTTCTAGCTCTGTGTCTGATTGGCTCTGTCCAACTGTCACTTCCGTGCTCACTCAACCATGGCATCAATTAATAAAAAGTAGATTCACTGCACATGGCTTTCAGTCTCTCTCATATTTTTTTTAGTTGTGTTGAAATGAGGCTCACTTACATGAAGGTCTGTTAGAAAAGGAACACAATTCTTAGAGAGTAACACAAATAAAAGGAAGTGATTTAAAGCTATATATGTGTGTTTTTACAGTTAGGACACAAATACCCGGGTCTTCCTGATTCACTATTGGTTCTATTTTAGGGCAGTTGAAAAGTTTGAAAACAAAGAAAATATATAGCATGTCCCCTGCAAAGAATGTTTATTAGGGGTTATGACAAAGTAAGAAAGCAGTAACAGTATAGAGCTAATTTAGGTATTTAACTAAGGAACCAGACCAGATGTACAGATACCAGACTCTTCTTGTGCTGTGAGGAAACATGTTTTAAATAAATTAAACAATGTTGGAACGAGGCGTACCAAACACATTTTAGGCCAGCTTGAACAATCACAGGTGTGGAACAACGTGTTGCCGTGGGAATAAGTCATGATGACACATGATACGTCACTCAGCTATTAGTCCCTGTTTGTGTTCCAAATGGCACCCTATTCCCTGTGTAGTGCACTACCCACTCTATGGGCCCTGGTCAAAAGTAGTGCACTATATAGGGAATAGGGTGCGTTTGAGGTGCAACCCTTGTAAAGAACTAGTAACCTCCCCTTTATGGAAACATTGGACTGGCTGTGTCTGAAAACATTACTGGCTGTCGAAATCCTTGCTTCCTCCCTCCTTGTTTCCTCAATCCATCTCAAAACGCTTCGGAGGAGATGAGTGGATCCAACGTCCCTCCCTTGGTTGTCATCCTCCAATGAGCTTTGAGAGGAATTGATAAAAAAACAGGGAAGCAAGGATTTGCCAGCTAGCAACGTTTTCCTCACTCTTTGAAGGCTGTGGATCTATTCAAAAGCCTGGTCTTCATTTCATCACCATTAGAGGTTTATACTATTTGTAGGTGTTGCTGCTATTTGGCAACGCAGACTGTTATCTCATTGGTTGAGGCATCACTGAGAACAAGCCACTTGTGGAGTGTCATTGCATTTTTTTCCAGGGGAGAGGGGGTGTATGTTGAGGGTGTATTGTGGATACACGGGTGAGGTGTTTACAAACAGTGAGAGGGCATAGGAACAACCATCAGTGGTTGGTTTTCCAGACAGACAGACAGACAGACAGACAGACAGACAGACAGACCAGACAGACAGACAGACAGACAGACAGACAGACAGACAGACAGACAGACAGACAGACAGACAGACAGACAGACAGACAGACAGACAGACAGACAGACAGACAGACAGACAGACAGACAGACAGACAGACAGACGCTCATCTCCAGACTCTACAGAACACAGGTATTATGACCATTCAGGAGTCATGTAACGAGAGTTTACTTTATAATGTATTATATTTGAAAATGGACATTATGTAAAGAACTCACTGGGCAAAAACTGGTTGAATCAATGTTGTTTCCACGTCATGTCCTGATATATCAAGTCTTTCCTCTCTTCTTCTGACTTTTTCTATCTTTTCATTTGTTCCTCTTCTCCCCTCTCTCCCCCTCTCTCCCCCTCTCTCCCCTGTCTCTCTCTCTCACTCTCTCCCCCACTCTCTCTCTCTGCTTCCCACCCCCATCTCTGCCTGCCCCCCCTCTCTCCCCCACTCTCTCTCTCTGCTTCCCACCCCCCATCTCTGCCTCTCTCCCCTGTCTCTCTCTCTCCCCCTCTCTCCCCCTAAATTATTTTATTATTGTTATTAAAGGGATAGTTCCCCCAAATGCATTGATTGCTGGCTTACCTTGTCAATAGACTGCTTACAGGGCAAGGAAACAGTCAAGATAAAAATGGTAGTTGACCATGAAATATATTATGTGGTCTCTGGGTGACCCTCTGAGGTTAGGGGTCACCATGTTATTTAACCAGGTAGGCCAGTTGAGAACAAGTTCTCATTTACAACAGCCTGGCCAAGATAAAGCAAAGCAGTGGGACACAAACAACACACATAGTTACACATGGAATAAACAAACGTACAGTCAATAGCACAATAGAAAAGTCTATATACCGTGTGTGCAAATGGCATAAGGAGGTAAGGCTATAAATAGGCCGTAGTAGCGAAGTAATTACAATTTAGCATATTAACACTGGAGTGATAGATGTGCAGAAGATGATGCAAGTAGAAATACTGGTGTGCAAAAGAGCAAAAAAAAGGATATAAAAACAATGTGGGGATGAGGTAGGTTGGATGGGCTATTTACAGATGGGCTATTTACAGATGGGATATTTACAGATGGGCTATTTACAGATGGGCTATTTACAGATGGGGTATTTACAGATGGGGTATTTACAGATGGGCTATTTACAGATGGGCTATTTACAGATGGGGTATTTACAGATGGGGTATTTACAGATGGGCTGTGTACAGATGCAGCAATTGGTAAGTCTCCAACTTCAGCGATTTTTTTAAAAGCAGGACTTAGCTCCCTGATTCTCCTGAACCTTCGACCGGTGGTTGTAGCTCAGCTAAAGGCCAGTCCAAATGATAAAAGAATCTATGGTTCTCTAAGTCACTGTGGTTGGTAATAGGACGGGTTGAGTATAGAGGTGAAGTGACAGACCAGTGGTTGAGTAGACTAGTGTCGGTTGGGAAAAGTAAGTTGGGTAAATAGACTGAATTGTATGTGTGTATTATGGGTTCATTTAGAAGATGCTGATTCAGCTGGGGGAAACCCCCACCACAGCCTCAACCCCCACCACAGCCTCAACTCCCACCACAGCCTCAACCCCCACCATACCCTCAACCCCCACCATACCCTCAACCCCCACCACAGCCTCAACCCCCACCACAGCCTCAACCCCAACCATACCATAAACCCCCACCACAGCCTCAACCCCCAACACAGCCTCAACTCCCACCACAGCCTCAACCCGCACCATACCCTCAACCCCCACCATACCCTCAACCCCCACCACAGCCTCAACCCTCACCACAGCCTCAACCCCAACCACAGCCTCAACCCCCACCACAGCCTCAACCCCCACCACAGCCTCAACCCCAACCACAGTCTCAACCCCCACCATACCATAAACCCCCACCACAGCCTCAACCCCCACCACAGCCTCAACTCCCACCACAGCCTCAACCCCCACCATACACTAAACCCCCACCACAGCCTCAACCCCCACCACAGCCTCAACTCCCACCACAGCCTCAACCCCCACCACAGCCTCAACCCCCACCACAGCCTCAACCCCCACCACAGCCTCAACTCCCACCACAGCCTCAACCCCCACCACACATTAAACCCCCACCACAGCCTCAACCCCCACCACAGCCTCAACTCCCACCACAGCCGCAACCCCCACCACAGCCTCAACCCCCGCCATACACTAAACCCCCACCACAGCCTCAACTCCCACCACAGCCTCAACCCCCACAATACATTAAACCCCCACCACAGCCTCAACCCCCCACAGCCTCAACTCCCACCACAGCCGCAACCCCCACCACAGCCTCAACTCCCACCACAGCCTCAACCCCCGCCATACACTAAACCCCCACCACAGCCCCAACCCCCACCACAGCCTCAACTCCCACCACAGCCTCAACCCCCACCATACATTACACCCCCACCACAGCCTCAACCCCCACCACAGCCTCAACCCCCACCACAGCCTCAACTCCCACCACAGCCTCAACCCCCGCCATACACTAAACCCCCACCACAGCCTCAACTCCCACCACAGCCTCAACCCCCACCATACATTAAACCCCCACCACAGCCTCAACCCCCACAGCCTCAACTCCCACCACAGCCGCAACCCCCACCACAGCCTCAACCCCCACCACAGCCTCAACCCCGCCATACACTAAACCCCCACCACAGCCACAACCCCCACCACAGCCTCAACTCCCACCACAGCCGCAACCCCCACCACAGCCGCAACCCCCACCACATCCTCAACTCCCACCACAGCCTCAACCCCCACCACAGCCTCAACTCCCACCACAGCCGCAACCCCCACCACAGCCAAGATCTAAGATCCTGTAGAACAGACAGACAGACAGACAGACAGACAGACAGACAGACAGACAGACAGACAGACAGACAGACAGACAGACAGACAGACAGACAGACAGACAGACAGACGTTTGTGTGTAGCACCACAGAGAGAAGAGACAGAAGTATGTTCTGTAGTCAGGGTTAGGTCAGGGTTAGGGTAGTGGCTCATATTATAATACCTTAATTAGCTCTGTAGTCTTCTGTACGTCTTTAATACAAAAAGTTTATTAATCAGATCTTGGAATATTAACCACAAGTGGATTCACTTCATTCAAAGTGATTGAGGATAAAACCAATAGGTTTTCCAACTCATCCAGTTGATAGAGCCCTGGGATAAAGCTTCTATTGAAGCCAGAGACAGTGTTTGTATGTGGCGCCACAAAGTGAGTGATATAACTGTAGTGTGTAAAGGCTTTGTCCCACATTACACCCTATTCACTCTATAGTGAACTACTTTTGACCAGTAGTGCTCTATATAGGGTGTATATAGGGAATGGGGTGCCATTTGGGACTCAAACATTGTCACTGTAGGAGTGGTCCTTATAATATCACTCTGACTGAAGCAGGTGGCTGTGAGGCGCCTGTTGTCTCCTGCAGATAGTGATCAATGGTATTACTGATGAATTACAGATTCTATGCAGTACTATTTACCATGTCCACCCTTAGCAATGTCCTCTCTCTCACCTAACTGTTGATTCACTGGGCTGGCCTTTTGACATTATCTGGAATACAATTTGTTCAATCAGCATTTCAAATAGTATCAGAATTTGTCGTTACACCTTATAGGCTTCCATATGTCTCTTGGTAATATAGGGTGTGTTCTCATTGGTTATGTCATCACTAAGTAGTCCTACATACCATCTGTGGGTCATCGTACCACCTGGGTGTGGGTGTGTGGGAGGGGGGCTGAGATCTTTATAAACCGCTAGATGGCACAATAAGGACCATCAGCAGTTGGGTGACTAGAGAAGACAGACGTCCAGCTCAAGAATATCCAGGTAAGACATGATCTGTTGTTCTGGTGCTGCTCTACTACCTCTCTCTCTCTCTTCCTTCATTGATCTCTTAATTCTGAAAATATGTCCTGATCTTTCAACTACATTTGAATGTCTGTAGTGTTATTTTTAAGTTCTTATGGACATAATAATATATCTTCCCCTCCTCTCCTCTCCTCTTCTCTCTCCTCCTCTCCTCGTCTCTCTCCTCTCTCCCGGACAGTGTACCATGGCCTCTCTCTCTCTGTCCCTGGGACTACTGGTGCTTTGCACCCTGGCTCTTGTACACTGTGACCTGGATGACAGCCATGTCCGGGTGTGGGGCCTTAGTGCCTCCAATCTGAAAGGAGACCTCCTCTCCCAGCCAGACCCCTACGTCAAGGTGAATTCATTCATTTATTTCTTCTTTATTTAACCCGAACAGTCAGTTAACAAAACATTCTTATTTACAACAACAAACTGTCAGGTGGGGAGATAAAACATTCTTATTTACAACAACAAACTGTCAGGTGGGGAGATAAAACATTCTTATTTACAACAACAAACTGTCAGGTGGGGAGATAAAACATTCTTATTTACAACAACAAACTGTCAGGTGGGGAGATAAAACATTCTTATTTACAACAACAAACTGTCAGGTGGGGAGATAAAACATTCTTATTTACAACAACAAACTGTCAGGTGGGGAGATAAAACATTCTTATTTACAACAACAAACTGTCAGGTGGGGAGATAAAACATTCTTATTTACAACAACAAACTGTCAGGTGGGGAGATAAAACATTCTTATTTACTACAACAAACTGTCAGGTGGGGAGATAAAACATTCTTATTTACAACAACAAACTGTCAGGTGGGGAGATAAAACATTCTTATTTACAACAACAAACTGTCAGGTGGGGAGATAAAACAGAAGTACAGTGATGTTACAGACAGGACAGACATCATAACACAGAAGGACAGAGACACAGCAATAATCAAACAGTAAACAGTAAACAGTAGACAGTCAGCTGTCATTTGTTTGAATATCAAGTAGCCTACAGTGATTGCACGGCCAGGCAACAGGGAGTACAGGAAGGGGATGAACACTCCTGAGGTGCCCCTGTGTTTAGGATCACTGTGGAGGATGTGTTGTTACCTACCCTTACCATTAAAGATCATTTAGTATTAGAAGCACAATAACAATAAAAAACGACAACATTCTCTTCTTTAGGTGTGGTGCGGCCCAGCCTTCGGTGGCATGACCAGCATTTTAACGAACCAGGCCAACCCCACCTGGCCCGGTGAGTTCAACTTCCTAGACATCATCCGCAAGTCTGTCCTGAAGCTGGAGGTGAGTTTCCCCCCTTACTATGCAAAGCACTTTGATCACTGGAAAATCACTATGTAAATCCCATCAATTATTATTATCATGATAATAATGATGAAGAGGGACAGGAAGAGAAAGAGATGGAGGAGGAGGAAGAGGAAGAGGAAGAGGAGAATGATGATGATTATGATTATTACGAATTTGATAGTTATGATTATTATTAATTATTACTATTGTGTTTGTTATTATTATAATAATGTAATTATTATTAGGTGTGGGATCAGGACGCCGGGCCAGATAACCGCCTGGGAACCTGCACCACCACTGTCTACCCAGGAACACACACTGAGACCTGCCACCTGAAGAAAGGCACCGTCTACTACACCTACAGCTACAAGAAGGAACAGGAGCAATAGAATGATGATTAGATTGTAACCTATGACCTTTGTGACCTCGTGTCTGATTGGTTCTCTCACCCTGTCACCCATATATTCTCTTCCTTACAGCATCAATAAAAAAAGTGCTTTACGGCAAGATGTTCTCAGTCTGACTTTATCATGTTTCTGTATTGTTTTATGCTTCTCAGAATGTCTTAGATTGATCCATAGAATATTAAAAGTTAAAAAAAATCAATATTTCTACTAATTTGAGATTTTATCTCAAAGATTTTTACCATTTGACATTTACAGTGGACCATTATTGTGCTTAAACCTGAGTTTAATATAACTTCCTGTTATTAATATAACTTCCTGTTATTAATATAATTTTCTGTTATTGTAAGGTTTGGACTACGTTCATAATCAGCAGATCAGATAAATACAACACATTTGAACGTATGTTACACAAAACACTATACAGTTTAGAGACATTACTGAGAACACTATACAGTTTAGAGACATTACTGAGAACACTATACAGTTTAGAGACATTACTGAGAACACTATACAGTTTAGAGACATTACTGAGAACCCTTTACAGTTTAGAGACATTACTGAGAACCCTGTACAGTTTAGAGACATTACTGAGAACCCTGTACAGTTTAGAGACATTACTGAGAACCCTGTACAGTTTAGAAACATTACTGAGAACCCTGTACAGTTTAGAGACATTACTGAGAACCCTGTACAGTTTAGAGACATTACTGAGAACCCTGTACAGTTTAGAGACATTACTGAGAACCCTGTACAGTTTAGAGACATTACTGAGAACCCTGTACAGTTTAGAGACATTACTGAGAACCCTGTACAGTTTAGAGACATTACTGAGAACCCTTTACAGTTTAGAGACATTACTGAGAACCCTGTACAGTTTAGAGACATTACTGAGAACCCTGTACAGTTTAGAGACATTACTGAGAACACTATACAGTTTAGAGACATTACTGAGAACACTATACAGTTTAGAGACATTACTGAGAACCCTTTACAGTTTGGTTTAGAGACATTACTGAGAACACTATACAGTTTAGAGACATTACTGAGAACACTATACAGTTTAGAGACATTACTGAGAACACTATACAGTTTAGAGACATTACTGAGAACACTATACAGTTTGGAGACATTACTGAGAACACTATACAGTTTGGAGACATTACTGAGAACACTATACAGTTTAGAGACATTACTGAGAACACTATACAGTTTGGAGACATTACTGAGAACACTATACAGTTTAGAGACATTACTGAGAACACTATACAGTTTAGAGACATTACTGAGAACACTATACAGTTTGGTTTAGAGACATTACTGAGAACCCTTTACAGTTTGGTTTAGAGACATTACTGAGAACCCTATACAGTTTAGAGAACATTACAGTTTAGAGAACACTGAGAACCCTTTACAGTTTAGAGACATTACTGAGAACACTATACAGTTTAGAGACATTACTGAGAACACTATACAGTTTAGAGACATTACTGAGAACACTATACAGTTTAGAGACATTACCGAGAACACTATACAGTTTGGAGACATTACTGAGAACACTATACAGTTTGGAGACATTACTGAGAACACTATACAGTTTAGAGACATTACTGAGAACACTATACAGTTTAGAGACATTACTGAGAACCCTGTACAGTTTGGTTTAGAGACATTACTGAGAACCCTGTACAGTTTGGTTTAGAGACATTACTGAGAACCCTGTACAGTTTGGTTTAGAGACATTACTGAGATCCCTATACAGTTTGGTTTAGAGACATTACTGAGAACCCTGTACAGTTTGATTTAGAGACATTACTGAGAACCCTTTACAGTTTGGTTTAGAGACATTACTGAGAACCCTATACAGTTTAGAGACATTACTGAGAACACTATACAGTTTAGAGACATTACTGAGAACCCTTTACAGTTTGGTTTAGAGACATTACTGAGAACACTATACAGTTTAGAGACATTACTGAGAACACTATACAGTTTAGAGACATTACTGAGAACACTATACAGTTTAGAGACATTACTGAGAACCCTTTACAGTTTGGTTTAGAGACATTACTGAGAACACTATACAGTTTAGAGACATTACTGAGAACACTATACAGTTTAGAGACATTACTGAGAACACTATACAGTTTAGAGACATTACTGAGAACACTATACAGTTTAGAGACATTACTGAGAACACTATACAGTTTGGAGACATTACTGAGAACACTATACAGTTTGGAGACATTACTGAGAACACTATACAGTTTAGAGACATTACTGAGAACACTATACAGTTTGGAGACATTACTGAGAACACTATACAGTTTAGAGACATTACTGAGAACACTATACAGTTTAGAGACATTACTGAGAACACTATACAGTTTGGTTTAGAGACATTATTGAGAACCCTTTACAGTTTGGTTTAGAGACATTACTGAGAACCCTATACAGTTTGGTTTAGAGACATTACTGAGAACCCTTTACAGTTTGGTTTAGAGACATTACTGAGAACCCTATACAGTTTGGTTTAGAGACATTACTGAGAACCCTGTACAGTTTGGTTTAGAGACATTACTGAGAACCCTATACAGTTTGGTTTAGAGACATTACTGAGAACCCTGTACAGTTTGGTTTAGAGACATTACTGAGAACCCTTTACAGTTTGGTTTAGAGACATTACTGAGAACCCTATACAGTTTGGTTTAGAGACATTACTGAGAACCCTGTACAGTTTGGTTTAGACAAATTACTGAGAACCCTATACAGTTTGGTTTAGAGACATTACTGAGAACCCTGTACAGTTTGGTTTAGAGACATTACTGAGAACCCTTTACAGTTTGGTTTAGAGATATTACTGAGAACCCTGTACAGTTTGGTTTAGAGACATTACTGAGAACCCTTTACAGTTTGGTTTAGAGACATTACTGAGAACCCTATACAGTTTGGTTTAGAGACATTACTGAGAACCCTGTACAGTTTGGTTTAGAGACATTACTGAGAACCCTATACAGTTTGGTTTAGAGACATTACTGAGAACCCTACACAGTTTGGTTTAGAGACATTACTGAGAACCCTATACAGGTTGGTTAAGAGACATTACTGAGAACCCTATACAGCTGTGGGTCGCCATTGCCTCTTGGCGAATGTGGGGTTGGTACAGTATTTATACGGGGGTTGGTACAGTATTTATACAGGGTTGGTACAGTATTTATACAGGGGGTTGTTACAGTATTTGTACAGGGGGTTGGTACAGTATTTATACGGGGGTTGGTAAAGTATTTATACGGGGGGTTGGTACAGTATTTATACAGGGGTTGGTACAGTATTTATACAGGGGGTTGGTACAGTATTCATACTGGGGGTTGGTACAGTATTTATACAGGGGGTTGGTACAGTATTTATACGGGGGGTTGGTACAGTATTTATACGGGGGGTTGGTACAGTATTTATACGGGGGGTTGGTACAGTATTTATATGGGGGGTTGGTACAGTATTTATACGGGGGGTTGGTACAGTATTTATACAGGGGTTGGTACAGTATTTATACGGGGGTTGGTACAGTATTTATACAGGGGTTGGTACAGTATTTATACGGGGGTTGGTACAGTATTTATACGGGGTTTGGTACAGTATTTATACGGGGGGTTGGTACAGTATTTATACGGGGGGTTGGTACAGTATTTATACGGGGGTTGGTACATTATTTATACGGGGTTGGTACAGTATTTATACGGGGTTGGTACAGTATTTATACGGGGTTTGGTACAGTATTTATACGGGGGGGGTTTGGTACAGTATTTATACGGGGGGTTGGTACAGTATTTATACAGGGGGTTGGTACAGTATTTATACTGGGGGTTGGTACAGTATTTCAGTATTGATACAGGGGGTTGGTACAGTATTTATACGGGGGGTTGGTACAGTATTTATACAGGGGGTTGGTACAGTATTTATACTGGGGGTTGGTACAGTATTTCAGTATTGATACAGGGGGTTGGTACAGTATTTATACGGGGGGTTGGTACAGTATTTATACAGGGGTTTGGTACAGTATTTATACTGGGGGTTGGTACAGTATTTATACGGGGGGTTGGTACAGTATTTATATGGGGGGTTGGTACAGTATTTATACGGGGGGTTGGTACAGTATTTGTACAGGGGGTTGGTACAGTATTTATACTGGGGGTTGGTACAGTATTTATACTGGGGGTTGGTACAGTTTTATACTAGGGGTTGGTACAGTATTTATACGGGGGGTTGGTACAGTATTTGTACAGGGGGTTGGTACAGTATTTATACGGGGGGTTGGTACAGTATTTGTACAGGGGGTTGGTACAGTATTTATACGGGGTTGGTACAGTATTTATACGGGGGGTTGGTACAGTATTTATACTGGGGGTTGGTACAGTATTTATACTGGGGTTGGTACAGTATTTATACGGGGTTGGTACAGTATTTATACGGGGGGTTGGTACATCTGTTGGTACAGTATTTATATGGGGGGTTGGTACAGTATTTATACGGGGGGTTGGTACAGTATTTGCACTGGGGGTTGGTACAGTATTTGTACATGGGGTTGGTACAGTATTTGTACATGGGGTTGGTACAGTATTTGTACTGGGGGTTGGTACAGTATTTATACAGGGGTTGGTCCAGTATTTATACAGGGGTTGGTACAGTATTTATACGGGGGGTTGGTACAGTATTTATACGGGGGGTTAGTACAGTATTTGTACAGGGGGTTGGTACAGTATTTGTACAGGGGGTTGGTACAGTATTTATACGGGGGGTTAGTACAGTGTTTGTACGGGGGGTTGGTACAGTATTTATACAGGGGGTTGGTACAGTATTTATACGGGGGGTTGGTACAGTATTTACACGGGGGGTTGGTACAGTATTTGTATGGGGGGTTGGTACAGTATTTGTATGGGGGGTTGGTACAGTATTTGTATTGGGGGTTGGTACAGTATTTGTACAGGGGGTTGGTACAGTATTTATACAGGGGGTGTCACGCCTTGGTCTTAGTATTTTGTGTTTTCTTCATTATTTGGTCAGGCCAGGGTGTGACATGGGTTTATGTTGTTGTATTTCGTATTGGGGTTTTTGTATTATTGGGATTACGGCTGAGTAGGGGTGTTGTATAGGCTTGGCTGCCTGAGGCGGTTCTCAATCAGAGTCAGATGATTCTCGTTGTCTCTGATTGGGAACCGTATTTAGGTAGCCTGGGTTTCGCTTTGGATTTTGTGGGTGATTGTTCCTGTCTCTGTGTAGTTTCACCAGATAGGCTGTAATTAGGTTTCACGTTCCGTTTGTTGTTTTGTATTTGTATAGTTATTTCATGTGTCGCTTTTTTCTATTAAAGTCATGAGTAACCATCACGCTGCATTTTGGTCCGGCTCTCTTTCCACAAACGAAGAACGCAGTTACAGAATCACCCACCACACTCAGACTGAGCAGCGTGTTAACAGGCAGCGACAGCTTGAACAGCGAAGGGAGGACGTTATGGATAGCAGAGGCATGGAGTATACGACGTGGGAAGAAATCGACAGGTGGGCGGCCAACCCAGAGAGAGTGCAGGAGCCCGCCTGGGATTCGCTGGAGCAATGCGAAGAGGGCTATAGGCGAATGGAGTCAAAAAGAAAGACATGTCGGCGCAGAGCGAAAACCGAAAGTAACCCCCAAATATTTATTGGGGGAGGGCGCAGAGAGAGAGTGGCTGAGTCAGGGTTCAGACCTGAGCCAACTCTCCCTGTTAATCGTGAAGAGCAGTTGCAGTGGGAGTGGCTGCACCACTTGGAGAATTGGACATGGGAAGACGTGTTGGATGGTAAAGGTTGTTATACTTGGGCGGAGATACTGGCCGGAAGAGATCGCCTCCCATGGGAACAGGTGGAGGCACTAAGGAGAGCAGAGGCAGCCGGAGATAGGAGCCGACGATACGAGGGAACACGGTTGGCAAGGAAGCCCGAAAAGCAGCCCCAAAAAATAATTGGGGGGGGGGGGCTTAAAGGGAGTATGGCTATGCCAGGTAGGAGACCTGCGCAAACTCCCTGTGCTTACCGGTGGGCGAGAGAGACCGGGCAGACACCGTGTTATGCTATGGAGCACACGGTGTTTCCAGTGCGGGTGCATAGCCCGGTGCGGCACATACCAGCCCTTCCTATTGGCCGGGCTAGAGTGGGCATCGAGCCAGGTAAGCTTGGGCAAGCTCGGTGCTCAAGAGCTCCAGTGCGCCTGCACGGTCCGGTCGATCCAGAGCCACCTCCACACACCAGTCCTCCGGTAGCAGCTCCCCGCACCAGGCTTCCTGTGCATGTCCTCAATCCTGTAGCACCAGTTCCAGCACCACGCACCAGGCCTTCTGTGCGCCTCGCCTGTTCAGCACAGCCAGAGCCTTCCTTCCCTCCTGCGCTGTCGGAGTCTCCCGCCTGTTCAGCACAGCCAGAGCCTTCCTTCCCTCCTGCGCTGTCGGAGTCTCCCGCCTGTTCAGCACAGCCAGAGCCTTCCTTCCCTCCTGCGCTGTCGGAGTCTCCCGCCTGTTCAGCGCTATCAGAGCCTTCCTCCTCTACAGCGCTGCCGGAGCCTCCTGCTTGTTCGGAGCAGCCTGAGCTGTCAGTCTGCATGAAGCAGCCAGAGCTGCCAGTCTGCAAGGAGCTGTCAGTCTGCAAGGTGCTGCCAGGCTGCATGGAGCAGTCAGAGCTGTCAGCCTGCATGGAGCAGTCAGAGCTGTCAGCCTGCATGGAGCAGTCAGAGCTGTCAGTCTGTATGAAGCAGCCAGAGCTGTCAGTCTGCATGAAGCAGCCAGAGCTGTCAGTCTGCAAGGAGCTGCTAGTCTGCAAGGAGCTGCTAGTCTGCAAGGAGCTGTCAGTCTGCAAGGTGCTGCCAGCCTGCATGGAGCAGTCAGAGCTGTCAGCCTGCATGGAGCAGTCAGAGCTGTCAGCCTGCATGGAGCAGTCAGAGCTGTCAGTCTGCATGGAGCAGTCAGAGCTGTCAGTCTGCATGAAGCAGCCAGAGCTGTCAGTCTGCATGAAGCAGCCAGAGCTGTCAGTCTGTAAGAAGCAGCCAGAGCTGTCAGTCTGCATAGAGCAGCTAGATCCGCCAGTCAGCCATGATCTTCTAGATCTGCCAGACAACCAGTCTCTTCCAGATCTGCCAGTCAACCAGTCTCTTCCAGATCTGCCAGTCCACCAGTCTCTTCCAGATCTGCCAGTCAACCAGTCTCTTCCAGATCTGCCAGTCAACCAGAATCTTCCAGATCTGCTAGTCAACCAGAATCTTCCAGTTCCGCCAGCCAGCCAGGATCTACCGGAGCCTACTACCTGCCTGAGCTTCATCTCAGTACTGGGCTTCCTCTCAGTACTGGGCTTCCTCTCAGTACTGGGCTTTCTCTCAGTACTGGGCTTCCCCTCAGTTCCGGGCTACCCCTCAGTTCCGGGCTGCCCCTCAGTTCCGGGCTGCCCCTCAGTCCCGAGCTGCCCCTCTGTCCCGAGCTGCCCCTCAGCCCCAAGCTGCCCCTCAGTCCCGAGCTGCCCCTCAGTCCCGAGCTGCCCCTTAGACCCGAGCTGCCCCTCAGTCCCGAGCTGCCCCTCAGTCCCGAGCTGTCCCTCAGTCGCGAGATGCCCCTCAGTCACGAGCTGCTCCTCAGTTCTGTGGGGAAATGGGTGAGGACTATTAGGCCATGGTCGGCGGCGAGGGTGGATTATCCCAGGACGCGAAGGGGAGGAACTAGGACATTAATGGAGTGGGGTCCACGTCCCGACCCGGAACCGCCACCATGGACAGACGCCCACCCGGACCCTCCCTATGGTTGTGAGGTGCGTCCGGGAGTCCGCACCTTAGGGGGGTTCTGTCATGCCTTGGTCTTAGTATTTTGTGTTTTTCTTTAATTATTTGGTCAGGCCAGGGTGTGACATGGGTTTATGTTGTTGTATTTCGTATTGGGGTTTTTGTATTATTGGGATTACGGCTGAGTAGGGGTGTTGTATAGGCTTGGCTGCCTGAGGCGGTTCTCAATCAGAGTCAGGTGATTCTCGTTGTCTCTGATTGGGAACCGTATTTAGGTAGCCTGGGTTTCGCTTTGGATTTTGTGGGTGATTGTTCCTGTCTCTGTGTAGTTTCACCAGATAGGCTGTAATTAGGTTTCACGTTCCGTTTGTTGTTTTGTATTTGTATAGTTATTTCATGTGTCGCTTTTTTCTATTAAAGTCATGAGTAACCATCACGCTGCATTTCGGTCCGACTCTCTTTCCACAAACGAAGAACGCCATTACAGGGGGTTGGTACAGTATTTATACTGGGGGTTGGTACAGTTTTATATGGGGGGTTGGTACAGTATTTATACAGGGGGTTGGTACAGTATTTATACAGGGGGTTGGTACAGTATTTATACGGGGGGTTGGTACAGTATTTATACGGGGGGTTGGTACAGTATTTATACTGGGGGGTTGGTACAGTATTTATACAGGGGGTTGGTACAGTATTTATACAGGGGTTGGTACAGTATTTATACAGGTGTTGGTACAGTATTTATACAGGGGTTGGTACAGTATTTATACTGGGGGTTGGTACAGTATTTATACGGGGGGTTGGTACAGTATTTATACTGGGGGTTGGTACAGTATTTCAGTATTTGTACTGGGGGTTGGTATAATTATGACAGGGTGCCTGGGTAAGGTCCTTATGAAGGGGAACATTTCCCCATGATGATAATTAGGTCCTAATGTTATATTGGGTGGGTGGGTTTATATCCTTCCTGTTTTGCCCTGTCCGGGGGTGTCCTCGGATGGGGCCACAGTGTCTCCTGACCCCTCCTGTCTCAGCCTCCAGTATTTATGCTGCAGTAGTTTGTGTCGGGGGGCTGGGGTCAGTTTGTTATATCTGGAGTACTTCTCCTGTCCTATTCGGTGTCCTGTGTGAATCTAAGTGTGCGTTCTCTAATTCTCTCCTTCTTTCTTTCTCTTTCTCGGAGGACCTGAGCCCTAGGACCATGCCCCAGGACCACCTGACATGATGACTCCTTGCTGTCCCCAGTCCACCTGGCCATGCTGCTGCTCCAGTTTCAACTGTTTTGCCTTACTATTATTCGACCATGCTGGTCATTTATGAACATTTGAACATCTTGGCCATGTTCTGTTATAATCTCCACCCGGCACAGCCAGAAGAGGACTGGCCACCCCACATATGCTCTCTCTAATTCTCTCTTTCTTTCTCTCTCGGAGGACCTGAGCCCTAGGACCGTGCCCCAGGACTACCTGACATGATGACTCCTTGCTGTCCCCAGTCCACCTGACTGTGCTGCTGCTCCAGTTTCAACTGTTCTGCCTTATTATTATTCGACCATGCTGGTCATTTATGAACATTTGAACATCTTGGCCATGTTCTGTTATAATCTCCACCCGGCACAGCCAGAAGAGGACTGGCCACCCCACATAGCCTGGATCCTCACTAGGTTTCTTCCTAGGTTTTGGCCTTTCTAGGGAGTTTTTCCTAGCCACCGTGCTTCTACACCTGCATTGCTTGCTGTTTGGGGTTTTAGGCTGGGTTTCTGCACAGCACTTTGAGATATCAGCTGATGTACGAAGGGCTATATAAATACATTTGATTTGATTTCATATTACAATAAGTTATCTTTATGATCCAACCTGGGATGACATGCTGGGAAGCTGCAGCAACACCATCAGCAAGTGAACCCACAACATCGTCAGGGAGCCCACCGATATACTTACATATACCCCACAGATTCATTATGATCTAAAAAGCTAAACTGATCCTAGATCATCTTTCATGTAGATTGTCATGCGGGACTAGGTGTGTGTGCAGGAGAGAGAGTAACGGAGTAAAGTGCTTTACTATTGCACACCAAACTGATAAGCCCAATACCATACAGGGTGCAGGACCCTATACCACACAACCCAAAACCACAGGGTGTCCAGTATAGAAAATAAAATACACCATGACCTAATATGTACACACGTAACAAAAGACAATCCCGCACAAAACAAGGGTGGGTCAAACTACTACATATAGGGAAGCTAATTAAACCAAAATACACACAGGTGAAACTAATGAGACAAAACCAACAGACAAACGAAAAAGGGATCAGTAGCGGCTAGTAGGACGGTGACGACGACCGCCGAGCACCGCCCAAACAGGCAGGGGAGCCAACTGCCCGAACAGGCAGGGGAGCCAACTGCCCGAACAGGCAGGGGAGCCAACTGCCCGAACATGCAGGGGAGCCAACTGCCCGAACATGCAGGGGAGCCAACTGCCCGAACAGGCAGGGGAGCCAACTGCCCGAACAGGCAGGGGAGCCAACTGCCCGAACAGGCAGGGGAGCCAACCGCCCGAACAGGCAGGGGAGCCAACCGCCCGAACAGGCAGGGGAGCCAACCGCCCGAACAGGCAGGGGAGCCAACCGCCCGAACAGGCAGGGGAGCCAACCGCCCGAACAGGCAGGGGAGCCAACTGCCCGAACAGGCAGGGGAGCCAACCGCCCGAACAGGCAGGGGAGCCAACCGCCCGAACAGGCAGGGGAGCCAACTGCCCGAACAGGCAGGGGAGCCAACCGCCCAAACAGGCAGGGGAGCCAACCGCCCGAACAGGCAGGGGAGCCAACTGCCCGAACAGGCAGGGGAGCCAACTGCCCGAATAGGCAGGGGAGCCAACTGCCCGAACAGGCAGGGGAGCCAACTGTCCGAACAGGCAGGGGAGCCAACTGCCCGAACAGGCAGGGGAGCCAACTGCTCGAACAGGCAGGGGAGCCAACCGCCCGAACAGGCAGGGGAGCCAACTGCCCGAACAGGCAGGGGAGCCAACTGTCCGAACAGGCAGGGGAGCCAACTGCCCGAACAGGCAGGGGAGCCAACCGCCCGAACAGGCAGGGGAGCCAACCGCCCGAATAGGCAGGGGAGCCAACGGCCCGAACAGGCAGGGGAGCCAACCGCCCGAACAGGCAGGGGAGCCAACCGTCCGAACAGGCAGGGGAGCCAACCGCCCGAACAGGCAGGGGAGCCAACCGTCCGAACAGGCAGGGGAGCCAACTGCCCGAACAGGCAGGGGAGCCAACCGCCCGAACAGGCAGGGGAGCCAACTGCCCGAACAGGCAGGGGAGCCAACTGCCCGAACAGGCAGGGGAGCCAACTGCCCGAACAGGCAGGGGAGCCAACTGCCCGAACAGGCAGGGGAGCCAACTGCCCGAACAGGCAGGGGAGCCAACTGCCCGAACAGGCAGGGGAGCCAACTGTCCGAACAGGCAGGGGAGCCAACTGCCCGAACAGGCAGGGGAGCCAACTGTCCGAACAGGCAGGGGAGCCAACTGCCCGAACAGGCAGGGGAACCAACTGCCCGAACAGGCAGGGGAGCCAACTGCCCGAACAGGCAGGGGAGCCAACTGCCCGAACAGGCAGGGGAGCCAACTGTCCGAACAGGCAGGGGAGCCAACTGCCCGAACAGGCAGGGGAGCCAACTGCCCGAACAGGCAGGGGAGCCAACTGCCCGAACAGGCAGGGGAGCCAACTGCCCGAACAGGCAGGGGAACCAACTTCAGCGGAAGTCGTGACATAGATGCTTTATGAATATGGCCTAGATCAGGGTCTGTATCCACAAAGCACTTCAGAATAGTGTTGCTGATCTAGGATCAGTTATACTCTTATGATCATAATGAATAACATTGTATGGACAGGTCGTAGATCACAGCACTCTTACTCAGAGATGATTTGTGGATATTGGCCCAACACTCTTAATCTGTCTTTGAGATGAGTTTTGAATATGAGGTGAGAGACTGCTTCCCAACAACAGGCGGTTTCTGTTGACTATCTAACGGATGTTCTTGAACAGGAAAACATCGTAAAGCAGAGCATTACATTTACATTTTAGTCATTCAGCAGACGTTCTTATTCAGAACAACTTACAGAGGAGGACAGAGGAGTCGAGGAGAGGACAGACTTTTGGCCAAATGAGAATCTCCCAGTGAATAAATGTATCTCAGTGACGGGGAAACTAATGAGTGGTTGAGAGGTTGAGTAGAGTGTTAATTTATTAGTAGGTAAAGGAGGAGTCTGCTCTCCTCATTGATTACCTTCTTCAGCAGAGGATTCACAAGAGTATCCTTTCAGGTTCTAGCACGTTTTCTGGAAGGAGAAAAGCATGTTACTTATTCATATACTTATCTATAAAATGTATTTCATCTATGAAATGTTTGACTTTATTCAATCAAGGTACTTATTGACGGACAATAGAGAATTGGTAAAAATTGGTGGCAAATTACTACAGTATCTCAAACTGATTAGGTGATGGAGTCTGGCCAATGGTGAGAAGATTATGTTTGACTGGCATTGGTATCAGTAACAACAGGACAACCCATTGGATAATCACAGTGTGGTCATTAAAAACGTGACAGCCCATTGGATAATCTCAGTGTGGTCATTAATAACATGACAGCCCATTGGATAATCACAGTGTGGTCATTAATAACGTGACATCCCATTGGATAATCTCAGTGTGGTCATTAATAACGTGACAGCCGATTGGATAAACACAGTGTGACCATTAATAACGTGACAGCCCATTGGATAATCTCAGTGTGGTCATTAATAACGTGACAGCCGATTGGATAATCACAGTGTGGTCATTAATGACGTGACAGCCGATTGGATAATCACAGTGTGACCATTAATATCGTGACAACCCATTGGATAATCTCAGTGTGGTCATTAATAACGTGACAGCCGATTGGATAATCACAGTGTGGTCATTAAAATCGTGACAGCCCATTGGATAATCACAGTCCATGGTCTTTCCTTGGTCTTCCCATTCTTTCTTTCATCAATTCCGTTCCTTGATCCTTTCCTTCCTTTCTTCCACTCCTTTGCTATCCTATCTTATCTTTTTCTAATTTCCTTCCCTCCTTTCCTAGCATCTTCTCCCCCCTTTCCTATACTAGCTTAATTTCCGCTTCACCTTATCCAGATCCCGTTTCTAATTCCCTTGCTATCTTTCCAAATTTCCTTTACTCTTCCTCTTTCCTAGGTTCCTTTCCTTTTTTCCTAGTTTCCTTCCCTTGATGTTTGTCCTCCTTTCCTCATTCGCTTTCCTAGCTCCCTTTCCTCCTAATCTTTCCTAACTACCTTTCCGTTCCTCCTTCCCTAGCTTCCTTTCCTCTCTTTTCTTAGCTCCCTTTCCCGGCTTCCATTCCTCTGACTACAGTAGTGTCGTTGTGCCTTCTACACTACTAGTACTGCTACTATTACAGTCACTATAACAGTAGCAGCAAGTCAGTGGCCCTGTGGTAGAATGTCCACCCTGAGATTGGAAGGGTTCAATCCCTGGTCGAGTCAAACCAGAGATTCAAATAAATGTGACCTGATGCCTTGCTGCTTTGACACTGAGCATTAAAGGGGAAGTTCAACCATTTTTACATGTAGACGTATTTTTACTCTTTCTGTGATTGTTGTTGATCCCCAAAACCATTATTTGATATTTTGCTCCACCACAGAGAAAATTGTTAGACACAGATATACTACATATTGACTACAGATATACTACATCTTGACTACAGATATACTGCCATTGACTACAGATATACTGCCATTGACTACAGATATACTACATCTTGACTACAGATATACTACATCTTGACGACAGATATACTGCCATTGACTACAGATATACTACATATTGACTACAGATATACTACATCTTGACTACAGATATACTACATATTGACAACAGATATACTACATATTGACTACAGATATACTACATCTTGACTACAGATATACTGCCATTGACTACAGATATACTGCCATTGACTACAGATATACTACATCTTGACTACAGATATACTACATATCGACTACAGATATACTGCCATTGACTACAGATATACTACATCTTGACTACAGATATACTACATCTTGACTACAGATATACTGCCATTGACTACAGATATACGACATATTGACTACAGATATACTACATATCGACTACAGATACACTACATATCGACTACAGATATACTGCATCTTGACTACAGATATACTGCCATTGACTACAGATATACTACATCTTGACTACAGATATACTACATATTGACTACAGATATACTGCCATTGACTACAGATATACTACATATTGACTACAGATATACTACATATTGACTACAGATATACTGCATATTGACTACAGATATACTGCCATTGACTACAGATATACTACATATTGACTACAGATATACTACATATTGACTACAGATATACTGCATATTGACTACAGATATACTGCCATTGACTATATCTGTAGTCAAGATGATAAACTACATATTGACTACAGATATACTACATCTTGACTACAGATATACTACATCTTGACTACAGATATACTGCCATTGACTACAGATATACTGCCATTGACTACAGATATACTACATCTTGACAACAGATATACTGCCATTGATTACAGATATACTACATCTTGACTACAGATATACTGCCATTGACTACAGATATACTGAGTGGCGGGGTGCATGCCAAGATGCATGTGATTGAAAATCAGGGTTATTGCATCAAATATTGATTTCTGAATTCTGCCTAAGGGGCTCTGCGTCCCTCTAGCGGGACAACTTCCGGTGAAACTGGAGGGCGCGCAATTCAAATAAATAATCATTAACATTATGGATATTAAACATTGAGGTTCATATACGTGTCTTTTATATCGGCTGAAAGGTTCAATTCTTGTTAATCTAACTGCACTGTTCGATTTACAGTAGCTATTACAGTGAAAACATGCCATGTGATTCTTTGAGGACGGCGCCCCACATCAAAATATTTGTCCACTGGCACAGGTTTCATAAATTCACAAATAGTGATTAAATATTCACAGACTTTTTGAAAATCTTCCTCTGATTTGTCATCAAAAGGGTCCCAGCTATAACATGTAGTGTCGTTTTATTAGATAAAATCCATCTTTATATCCCAAAAAGTCTGTTTATTTGGCGCCATCGATTTGAGTAATCCACTCGTTCAACATGCAGGGAAAGGAATCTGAAAATCTACCCCTAAACTTTGTTTCAACAAGTCAAAATACATTTCTATTTACTCCTCAAATACCCTTAAATGTAATCAAACTATAACATTTCTTACGGAAAGAAGTATGTTCAATAGGAAACCAATTTGATCAGGTGCGTCCTGTCTTCATTGTGCGCGCAAACACACATTTCCAAGAATGTGTCCCTGTACTAAAACTGATATTTCTTATTTGTTTTTGAAGTTACAATCCTGAAACCTTGAACATAGACTGCTGACACCCTGTGGAAGCCATAGGAACTGCATCCAGGGAGCTAATTTTCAGCATGACCTTATACTTACCATTCTAAGAAGATGGTCTCTCTCAACAACAACAAAAATTCAGGTTGGTTTTTCTTTGGATTTTCTCCTACCATATCTTTTGTATTATATTCTCCTACATTATTTTAACATTTCTACAAACTTCAAAGTGTTTTCTTTCCAATGGTACCAATTATATGCATATCATGGCTTCAGGGCCTGAGCAACAGGCAGTTTACTTTGGGCACGCCATTAGTATTCTGTTGTTTAAAAATTGACATGAACTTATTTTCTTTGCGGTCTGAAAACACTGCATCTGTTTTGTTATTTTGACCAGTTGTCATTTTCTGCAAATAAACGTTCTAAATTATAATATTTTTATTTGGAATTTGGGAGAAGTAGTATATATATTTTTCATTTTACCCAAACAAATACCTATAAATGGTAAGACCAGAGAAACTGATAATTTTGCAGTGGTCTCTTCATTTTTTCCAGAGATGTGTAATTTTTTATTTTTTAAAATATTTTTTATATATATTGACTTTCAATGTATACCACGTACACCAACATTGCTCGTCCTAATATTTCAATACTTCTTCATTCCGTTCTTTTACTTTTAGATTTGTGTATTGTTAGATAAAAAATCAGCCTCATGGCAGGATTTGAGTTAGGAACACAAACATTTAGCTACAACCACAATAACATCTGCTAGTCACGTGGAAAAATGTGTAGAATATAAATAAATTGGCTAGAAAACTGCAAAAAATAAATAAAGAATCAGCCTCATGGCAGGATTTGTAGATTAGAACAGCATGACGTAAACTATAAAAATGCACATTTTCCTCACAAATGTGTACAATGTGAGTAAATGAAGGGGCAGGAGCCCATCTCCTGATTCTGTGGAGTACAGCTCCTGGACAGGACGCTAGTCTGTCGTAAGGCCTGACCCCCTCCTGGACAGGACGCTAGTCTGTCGTAAGGCCTGACCCCCTCCTGGACAGGACGCTAGTCTGTCGTAAGGCCTGACCCCCTCCTGGACAGGACTCTAGTCTGTCG